>NC_043717.1:53021492-53037070 GCF_006229205.1 Suricata suricatta
TTAAATATAACAGTCAGTTAAATGAGTTGTACCTGTTAAGGGTCAAATGTTAATACTTACAAGTCACCCAGAAGAACTTGGGTCTGAATCTTTCCAGTACTACTGATTTCAGCATGCATTATTTTATCTTGCTTTTGATGATTATTTCTTTCTAAGCCGACTTAATTCAAATAGACTGTAAGCTTTCGAAGTTAGAGTCTATGCCTAAATGGGATAGGCTGATTCTGCAATCCAGAATCTTTTAAATTAAGACTGTCCTGGATACTTTTTTTTTTGCATTTTTCCACAGTGCCTAATAATAGAATGAAACACCTATTACGTATTTTGGAGATTTTCCTATTGACAACAGGGCATGTCCTTCACCTCAGTGTTTCTACTCTTAATCTAGGAAAATTTGGAATGCTTTCAATAGTCTGCATTTTTTAAATGTGGTTAATTTCCTGGAAGAAGATACATTAAGAAAATGAGAAGTTTCACTTTAATGTTTTCCTATAGGTAAGTAGCCAATGCAAAAACAAAACAAAACCAAGCCAAAATGAAATCTTCTTTTTTCCTTAATAGTCCAAAAAGGTTATGCTATCCAATCGTCTCTCCTTAAGTCCTTATTGCTACAAAAAATCATGTGATAAGAAGACTGAAATATGATGAAAAGCATAAAAGCCTCCTGAATTCCAGGCAACTTTACAGTCTAACACAATCACAAAAACACTTTGTGAAAGACAGAGGCCTTTCTGCAGCCTACTTCTTTTGCAAACAGAGCTCAGAGCCACTACAAAAGAGCCCAGAAAAGAGCTATGAGGAAGAGGGTACAAGAAAGTGACCCCGGCTTCATGAAGAGCTCTGACTGTAGTCAGGTTAGTATCAGACATTCCCCTTGGAGAAAACAACAGGTTTGCTGCTTGCCTACCTGTTCTTGAAGGAACAAGTCATTAGCAATATGCACTATCTTTTCCACAGCAATGATGCTTCCAATACTATGAATTTCAATATCTGCCATCATGGTGAGGACAAGGATGGCTTCAACCAGAAGCTGGCGGTACTCTGGTTGAGGTACACGGTTCAGGACAGACTCCACATGAACGGAGAATTTAATCTCGCCTGGAGTCATCTGTGATACAGAAAAAAAAAAGTCAATTCCTAAGAGCCTATCAACCAGGAGGCATCAATCACCTTTTGTGAAGGGCAGGAAAAGCACTGTAGCCAAGAGCACAGCTCAGTCTCCTTCAAAGTACCTGAGTAAGTAAATTGGTCCAATCTTATTGGACCACAGCCCGGCAATGCATAACAAGAGTCATTAAAGTGTCAATGCCCCCTAACCCACAATCTTATTTTTGAGAGTGTATATGAAGTTAATAATTCAAGAGAGGAAAAAAGCCCTATGTGTAAGAGTGTTTATAGCAGCATTAGTCACAAATGTAAAACTAAAAGTAATCTAAACAAGGGAATGGTCATGTAAATAATGGTATATTATGGTACAGCAACTTCATGGGTTATTATAGAGTCATTTAAAAGAATAAATATGACTGGGGATAAAGGAAAAATCTAAGCAGATCTTAAAACTGTATGTGCGGGATGACTAGAATTATATAAAACATTTATATACTGTTAGATTAAAATGGGTATGAGGAAATACAAAGTTATTTTAGGGTGAAGAGCAGTGAAGAATAATTTTTGGTAAAATTATATTGAGTATATACTTTAGGGTGGCAATGTAGATTTGGACCCTAAAGATCAAGGTCTTTGTTAGTTACTAGTTCCATGACCCTGAACAATTCATTTCCCTAAATTAGTTTCCTTATCTGTAAATCGGGAATTACAATCTCTTCCTTAGCTGTCTCACATACCCGTGTTAAAAATCAAATTAAAGAAAATGTAAAGGTACATTGAAGACTCTTAAAGGTACCATGTGGGTGTGTATTATTATTAATTATATTAACATTTCAATCTTGCTTAAAAGCAGAGAAAGGACAAGGAGTGGGCACAGTGTTCCTTTTTTTTTTTTTGCATTTTATTTTATTTTTTGTAATAGTTTATTGTCAAATTGGTTTCCATATAACACCCAGTGCTCTTCCCCACAGTGCCCTCCTTTGTTAGAGAAGAGGCCTAGAGGCAAGAGTGAAGCCCTGAAGCATACCATTAGTTTTCTGCACCCATCCTTCCAGCCATTGCCTGCAAAAACTCCAGTGTTTTCGAGAATGTTCTACCATCCAGCCTTACTATTCCTAATTTGCTAATTCTAGTTCTTTTGTTGGCTTAGTACAAAAGTTATTTTCTTTATAATTTCTATGTGATTGGGCAAAATGGGAAATATAAAAGCACCCAATAATGCATGTCTGTAGATGATGGCAATATTTTCTAGCCATGATTATATATCAGACTCCTTCTAAGGATTTTTGGTTGGTTGGTTTGTTTATTTGAGAGAGAGAGAGAGAGAGAGAGAGAGAGAGAGAGAGAGAGAGAGAGAGAGAGAGAGAGAGAAAGGGCAGAGGGAAAGAGAAAGAGAATCCTATCTTAAGCAGGCTCCATGCTGGCTTGATCCCACGGCCTGATCATGACGTGAGCCAAAATCAAGAGTCAGACTCTCAACTGACTGAGCCACCCAGGTGCCCCAAGGATTTTTTTAAAAAGTACAGATGCCCAGGCTACATCCCTGGGGATTTTAATCCACTAAATTGGAGACAGAAGCTCAGTTTGCTATGACATATGGCTAGAGATGAGGACCACTAGTTCATAATCTAATAGTCTACAAGCATCCTATGAGAGAAAGGTGGGAAGGAGAAGGATGGGGACATGAGAGGCCATCCACTCCTAGATTTCTATCTTGTCTGCCCTCTCCAACTCTGGCAATACCCACACAAGCCAGCCTAACTTAACCATTAAAAGAGGCTGTCATTATATAATTAATGTAATACATAATTACTCTCTAATATTCCCATTCTACTTCTTTTCCTATTCTGTATTTAAAAAACATTCTCTCCTTTCCTCAACTGCACTTCATGTTTACTTGATTTAAAGTCATAGAACTGTTATTTTGAAAAATGATCACTGAAATACTTTAGTGACACAACCATCAATCACATATATGTGGAAGACACAGAATCTCACCTCTCTAGTGGTTGAAGAAGGAAGAACAAAACCTTCTACAGAGAGTCCATGACACTGCAAAACAACAAAAACATGTTGTTACCAAAGATATGCTGATAAATGGGAGCTACCAAAATATTCCATGTGATTATAAACATGCTTGAAAAAATGGAAAAAAACAATATATTAGCCAAGAATTAGAAGATACAAAAAAGGAAAGAAAAGAAACCTCAAGACCTGGAGCATTAATTAAAGGTCTAATAGTCAGGTAATTGACATCTCAGGAGAAGAGAATGAGTTCAGGGCTGATAAAATATAAAATATAAAAACTTCCCAAAGTTTGAAAAACACGTAAACATTTAGTCTAAGAAGCTCAATGACTCTAAAAATTATAAATTAATTATTATTATTAGGAAGATTTACGTCTCAAGTGGATGTCCTATTATTTTGTTAACACTGTCACCAGTAATGCTTTGGGAAAGAGGTTGTCTTAAAGTTCTTCAGTTGGGTACCAGGACCATGGACTTTATGGGCCTAGCTCCAGCCCCATGATTTTACTATTCTATCATCCCATGTGAAGGATACTTCCTGATGAAAAGCTCTTGTACATATTGCCCGCTCTGCAGCGTGCTTCATGGGGTAGATGCCGAGGAATCAGAGGCCAGTGAAAGGCCTTGCAGTCCAAGTGTCCTTGCCAAGGGCTTGTGATTATTATGTGGCAAGAAGCAGGGCTGAGCTACAGGAGATGCAAGATTTACCCTCTATTTAAAGGAGTAGAAGGGTTAGAGATTGGATTGCAGTTGCTTATGCAATTGTTCCTTTATGTTTAATACAATGTTTTTCTCTGGCTGCTCTCAATGCATTATTTTTATCTTTAGTTTGGACTACCTTCTGGGATAGACTAGCCCCAAAGATCCAGAGACTATCAGAAAATATATCATGCTGGGTCTCAGACCCATCACAAATAGGCCTTAGCATCTTTGCCAAAAATCACCTGACCATACATAAAAGGGTTTATTCATGTACTCTTAACTCTGTTCCATTCATCTATATGTTTATTCTTATGCCATTTATCAGTCTTGATTATTATTGCTTTTATTGTTTCAGTCAATAAAATCTTCACATTTATCATTTTTGTAATAATATTTACATTTACATATAGATTTTATCATCAGGTTAAAGTTTGTCAATTTCCCTAAAGAATCACTACAAGAAGGATTTTTAGGCTGAAGGAAAACCCTCAAAATATGCATTTTTCAGACTTGTATAGTTACTACATTTTCTTTTAAAAAATTTAAAAAATGTTTACTTGTTTTTGAGAGGCAGAGACAGAGCATGAGGAGGGGATGAGCAGAGGGAGGGTGATACAGAATCCAAAGCAGGCTCCAGGCTCTGAGCTAGTTGTCAGCATAGAGCCTGATGCAGGGCTCAAACTCACAAACCATGAGATCATGACCTCAGCTGAAGTCAGATGCTTAATCGACTGAGTCACGCAGGTGCCCAGCATTTACTACATTTTCTAGTTAAGCATCTCCTCCACCATCAGTGCCCTCACCCTGCTGTACTGTTACTACAGTACTTCTCTTCTTTTAATATTCTACATAATTTACTTATTATATTTATTATTTATTGAATAGCAGAATCTAAGCTCTAAATCTAAGGACAGACTGTTGTCTATTTTGTTCTTTGCTGTATCACTGTGAGCACTTAGGACACTGCCTAGCATACAGCAGATGCTCAAGAAATAATATATAAATGAATGATATTTTATCTTCTCTCTCACTATCAACTCAGTTATTAAACAGCAATGGCTACGAGGAATTTATCCAAAGGATACAGAAGTGCTGATATATAGGGGCACATGTGCCCCAATGTTTGTAGAAGTGCTTTCAACAATAGCCAAATTATGGAAAGAGGCTAAATGTCCATCAACTAATGGATCAAGATGAGGTTTATATATAGAACTGAATACTACTTGGCCATGAGAAAGAATGAAATTATGCCATTTGCAGCAACATGAATGGACCTGGAAGGTATTCCGAGTGAAATAAGTCAATAAGAGAAAGACAGATATATGTTTTCACTCATATGTGGATCTTGAGGAACTTAACAGAAGACCATGGGGGAAGGGAAGGAGAAAAAAATAGTTACAAACAGAGGGGGAGGGAGACAAATCATAAGGGACTCATAAATACAGAGAACAAACTGAAGGTTTATGGGAGGATGTGGGAGAGGGGAAAATGGGTGGTAGGCATTGAGGAGGGCACTTGTTGGGATGAGCACTGGGTGTTGTATGGAAGTGATAAACCATGGGAATCTGCCCCCAAAACCAAGAGCACACTTTACACAGTGTATGTTAGCCAATTTGACAACAAATTCTATTAAAAAATAAAAAATAAATGATCACTACAAAAATACATAGCAATGGGCATTAAGGACTTGCCATCTTAGATGTTAAATAAATTAAAACAATATATATTAAGCCATTGACAAAGATACCAATTCAGCAGGCTTTTTGGCTCTGGTACCTGACACTTCCATCTCATATTCCGTATGCCAAATAACAGTCTTAGTACAGAGAATTACCAGCCTGCAAACATATGTACCAATAGTATAAGTATGTTACATTCACTATAAAAGGAATGGAATGAAAAAAGAGTGCATTTGTCCTCTTACATCAGGATTCCAAGTCCAAGTTTTGATTCTGCCATAAAATACTCAATCTTCTTTTTCTTGTATTTGCAAGGCCTTGTGGTTCCTGCACCTTTATCATAACACATTTTGGCTTTATCTTATAGCTGCTATTTAAGAAGATAACTATGGATTAAACTTCTTGATGATAAGAATAGATATGTCCCATGGTATCTGAGGTAGAACAGCACCCACTACATGACTGTGAAATGGAATTGCCATAACCCAGGCATAACTGTAGAGATAAAATACCTGTCTGTGACCAGGGTACTACAGAAGTTAGATGGAGAGTTTTAATAATACTCTCTAAAAGAAGATTGCCAGAGCTACTAGTTTGAGGAATCAACTTTTACCTTTCCAAAAGATGACTTATTTCAGTCCCTGGAAGAATATCAGCATGCTAAGGGAGAAACATAACTAAGGTTTTGAAGCCCTGGATGAAATTTTCTTCAGGTCCTTGCCAAGGGCAATGAAGCAGAAATTGCCACCTAAGAGACTAAATGAGACCTATGAATGAGTAGGGTGGTCTTCTTGGCCCTGTAAATCTGTCACAATCATAATGGTGTGATGTCCCCTTAAATGTCTTTGGCAAGCCAGGCCTTTGAAAGAGAAACAAAAAATTGGTCACACCAACAGAGTCTTTAGGTCATTAGCATCATTAAGATCTTTCATTTATTTAGTAGGAAAAAATAGAACAGCTTCCCATGCTAACTCCCCAGACACTCAGCTGTTTTACTATAGCATCAGCACATTCCTACAAATAACATTTCCACTCTACAAAAGCTACAAAGAAAGAAGGCTCTTTATCATCAAGTTCGATAAGCAGGATATGTATCACAATGTACAATAATGTTCAAGTATGGGCAAAGGCACAGAAGTGATGATTTTTAAAATCTAATTTATAAACAACACCATAGTGACAGTGATAGAAAGAGACTATATCATAAATAATATCAAAATAACAAATCAACTTCATTGATTATGTTGATTATGTCTTCTTCTAGGTTTTGTCCATATGAGCATATGACAGTTATATAATTGTACTGATGTCACAGTCAAGTCATATCTCAGCCCAGGAGACTGAGGATATCAGGAGGGAAAATAAAGAGACATCTACAATGTGTTATGCTTACCTTCTGCAAAACTTTCCATACTTTTTGGTAAAATCCAATTGGGACTCTATTCAGTGCTCCATCTAGCCTTCTTCGACGTTGCCACTGACCTTGACGATTATCTTTAGATGTCTGTTGACTTCTAGGAAAGGACCCACTACTTGGAGTCACAGATGTTCCAGGTGACTTTGGAGAAGAGGAGAGTAAAGAACATAAATCAAAAGTTATCTCCGTTGTTCTGATAAAGTATTATAGCACAGTAAATAATAGTCAGTAGAAATAGAAACCACATATTAAGTGTAACACCCAAGATAAAGAGGTTACAGTGAAGCTAGTAGACTTATGAGTAGCCAGCAACAATGTAAACCTTTGTAAATCTAGATCCTTTTAGAAAGCAATCTAGTGATACTTAAAAAGAGCCATACAAATACTGATGAACTGGGGGTTTCTTAGCTAAGAAATATTTAATATTTTATAATATCAAAATATTTTGATATTATTTATGATATAGTCTCTTTCTATCACTGTCACTATGGTGTTTATAAATTAGATTTTAAAAATCATCACTTCTCTTTCCTTGGTTATCTCTGTTAAAATTCTAGCTGGTCTATGGCTTAGTTTTTTGCTTTCATGGGCTATAACACAAATCTCAATCAAATTAAAATAACTGAAATCAGAAAAAGCATGCTCTCTGACTACAATGAAATTAAACTAGAAATCAAAACCAGAAGGAAATTTTGTAAATTTACATATATGTGAAAATTAAACAATATGCCACTAAATAACTGGTGGTTTAAGAAAGGAGTCACAAGGAAAATTAGAAGACAGTCTGAGATAAATGAAAATGAAAATACAACATACCAAAACTTACGGGATGCAGCTAAAACAGTGCTTAAAGAGAAATTTGCTTCATAAATGCTTGTATTAAAAAAGAAGAAATATTTCAAATCAATAAGCAAAACTTCTACCTTAAGACAATGAAAAAAACAAGAGCAAGCTAAACCAAAAGCAAAAAGAAAGAAAATAATAAACACTTCAGGAGAAAGAAATAAAATATAGAAAAGCAACAGCGAATAGCAATGAAAATAAATTTGCTTCTTTGACAGTAAATATAAACTAAACTGACAAATCTTTAGCTAGACAGCACCCTCCCCTCCAAAAAGTTAAGACCTAATGTATCAAAATCAGGACAGAAAAAGGGGACATTACCTCTGACTTTAAAGAAACAAAAAGGACTCTAAGGACATAACATCAGCAGCCACATCTCAACAAATTACATAACTTAGATTAAGTGGACAAATTCCTAGAAAGACATAAACTACCCAATCTGACTCAAGAAGAAACAGAAAATGTGAATAGATCTATAATAAAGATCAAATTAGTAATTATAAAACTTCCCAGAAAGAAAAGCCCAGGTACAGATGGCTTTACTGGTTAATTCTATCAAACAGTTAAAGGTGAATTATCAGTTCCTCACAAACTCTCCCAAAAATGAGAAAGAGAAGGAACTTCCCAACTCATTTTGAGGTCAGTATTACCTTATTCCAAAATCAGAAAAAGACATCACAAGAAAACTACAGATCAATATCCCTTCTGAATATAGATCCAAAGACCAACAAAATACTAGCAAACCAAATTCAGCAACATAGAAAAGGATTATGTATCATGGTGAAATAGAATTTACTCCAGAAATTCATGATTTTCATATCCCAACAAAAATTAATGTAATACACCATATCAGTAGAATAAAGGATAAAAACCACATCATCCTAATAGATGCAGAAAACATATTCAATAAAAGCTAACATTCCTTCATGATAAAGACACTCAGCAAACTAGGGACAGAGGGGGAACTTAATCAATCTAATGAAGTACATCTACAAAATTCCACAGCTGGCATCATAATGAATGGTCAAAGACTGAATGTTTTGCCTCTTAAGTTTAGAATAAGACAAAGATGTTTTTACTCCTGCTACTCCTAATCAGCATTGCACTAGAGGTTCTAGCCAGTGCTGTTAAGTAAGAAAAGAAATAAAAGACACCCAGAGTGAAAGGAAGAAATAAAACTACATCTGCAAATGACATAACCTTATATATAAGGAATTCACTGAAAGACAGTTAGAATGATAAATGAGTTCAGTAAAATTGCACAATATAAGATCAATATAAACATCACTTATAATTTCTAAACAGTAGCAATCAGCAATCTGCAAATGAAATTTTAAAAAATTTCATTTAATATAGTATCTGAAAGAATAAAATGCTTAGGAATAAATTTAACAAAAGAAATGTAAAACATGTCCTCTAAAAACTACAAGATATTTTGAAAGAAATTAAAGACCTAAACAAATGGAAAGAAATCCCATGTTCATGATCAGAAGACTTAACATTGGTAAGGTGGCAATACTCTTGGAATTTATCTACAGATTGAATATAGTCATCATAATCCTAACCAGGTTCTTTGCAGAAATTGACAGGCTTATCCTAACACTCACATGAAAATTCAAGGGACCTGTGATAGCTAATATAACCATAAAAAACCAAAAAACAAACAAAAGAGTTGGGGTTACCTTAATCTCTTCAGTTTAAGAAGTCTGAAGTCAGAAGTCATTACATTGGTTTAAACCAAGGAAATCTAGTCAGAAATCAGTCTTCCTAAAATGTAAACTTCGTAAGGGCAAGGACTGTATATGTTCTGTTGTTTATTGTATTTCCAGTGCCTGGTACAAAATTGGCACTCAATATTTATTAAATAAATTACTAATCAGAATAATAGCCACTCCAGTGACTTTCAAACTTAAAAATACATCAGAATCACCTGGAAAGCTTATTAAACCACAGATTGCTGTACCTTTCTGATTCAGTAAACCTAGGGTGGGGACCAAGATTTTACATTTCTAAGAAGCTTCCAGGGGATGTTGATACCATCTAGTACAGTGCCTGGCACCTAGTAAACATGCAATCAGTTATATTAATTGAAAGAATAAATGCATAAACAGACACTTAAGTATTTATTAAATTGAATTTTATTTTCTGAAATGGAAATGAGGCTAGAGTTGAACCCCCCTCCACCTCTTGTAAGAAAACATATGGAAAGATTTTCTTCCCATATATGAAGTTGATTTATAGTTATTTTAGTTCTTAATTCATTTTGTTTTTCTTTCAGTCAGTATATGTCATGACTTATAGCATATTCAAAGTACTTGTGAATGGTATATAATATAACAACAGTTACCAGAAAAGATGGTGATGTCAAATCTATTCCCAAGGAATGGCCACCATTGGACTATAAAAAAAATTGAGAAAATAAAATTTTAAGAGATGAGGTAAGGCAAACATTATTTGTGTTTTTAAAAGTCATTAGTAGAGTAAAATTACAGACTATTCAAGTAACTAACCAGCATGTTATTGTTAAAAAAAAACAGATGAAATAGCCTTACTATAGAAGCCATGGTAAAGGGTAAAGAAAAACTGCATTTAAAATTATTTTTTCCTGTGATCAGAAAAAAGAGCATTGGTGAATGGTAGAGAAAAGGGCTTAGAACAATACAAAATACTAAACAGGCAAGTAAGGATAGAAATTGATAATTAGAAATTAGAAAGTAATGAAAATTTAGGTGTCTCAATCCTTGAAATTATAGTCTTAATGATTTTGGCTCCCTTGAAGTCCTATAGCTAGTGGATGTGTAAAAAATGAATTAAATGATATAGCCAGATAGGTCAAGTCCTTAATATCATAGTAATCTAGCTGGAAACATGGACTTCAAGTTCTAAATATATAATGAATTTGTAAGTAATACTGTGAGACTATAAGCAACAATCCCTTATTAGTTTAACTGATTGTTTCCTTTGCAGTGCAGAAGCTTTTATATCTTGAGGAGGTCCCAATAGTTCATTTTTGCTCTTAATTCCCTTGCCTTTGGGGATCTGTCAAGGAGGAAATTGCTGTGGTTGAGGTCAAGGAGGCTATTTCCCACTTTCTCCTCTAGGGTTTTAATAGTTTCTTGTCTCACATTCCGATCCTTCATCTATTTTGTTTCTTTTTGTGAATGGTGTAAGAAAGTGGTCAAGTTTCATTCTTCTGCAAGTTGCTGTCCAGCTCTCCCAACACCACCTGTCTTTTTTCCGTTGGATACTCTTTCCTGTTTTGTCAAAGATTAATTGGCCATACACTTGTGGGTCCAGTTCTGGGCTCTCTATTCTATTCCACTGATGCATGTGTCGGTTTTTGTGCCAGTACCATCCTGTCTTGATGATGACAACTTTGTAGTCGAGGCTAAATCTGGGATTGTGATGCCTCCCATTTTGGTTTTCTTCTTCAATATTACATTGGCTATTCGGGGTTTTTTGTGGTTCCATCCGAATTTTAGGATAGTTCATTCTTACCTTGAGAAGAACACTGGTGCAATTTTGATGGGGATTGCATTGAATGTGTAGATTGCTTTGGTAATAATGACATTCTAACAATGTTTATTAGCACAGAATGTTTTTACATTTCTTTGTGTCTTAATCAATTTCTTTCATAAGCTTTCTATAGTTTTTATCATACAGGTCTTTCACATCTTTGGTTAGGTTTATTCCTAGGTATTTTATGGTTTTTCATGCATTGTGAATGGGATCAGTTTCTTGATTCCTCTTTCTGTTGCTTCAATTGGGTGTATAAAAATGCAACCGATTTCTGTACATTGATTTTGTACCCTACAACTTTGTTGAATTTATGGATCAGTTCTAGAAGGCTTCTGGTGGAGTCGATCAGGTTTTCCATGTAGAGTATCATGTCATCTGCGAAAAGTGAAAGTTGGACTTCTTCTTTGCCAATTCTGATGCCTTTTATTTCCTTTTGTTTGATTGCTGATGCTAGGACTTCCAGCACTATGTTAAACAACAGTGGTGAGAGTGGACACCCCAGTCGTGTTCCTGATCTCAGGGGGAAAGCTCTCAGTTTTTCCCCATTGAGGATGATATTAGTTGTGGGATTTTCATAAATGGTTTTCATGATGTTTAAGTAAGTTCCTTCTATCCCAACTTTCTCAAGGGTTTTTATTAAGAAAGGGTGCTGTATTTTGTCAAATTCTTTTTCTGTATCTATCAACAGGATCTTATGGTTTTTATCTTTTCTTTTGTTAATGTGATGTATCACATTGGTGGATTTGTGAATATGGAACGAGCCCTATAACCCACTTGATCATGGTGGATACTTCTTTTTATATGCTGTTGAATTCGATTTGCTAGTATCTTGTTGAGGATTTTTGCATCTGTATTCATCAAGGATATTGGCCTGTAGTTCTCTTTTTTTGCTAGGTCTCTGATTTGGGAATCAAAGTGATGCTGGCTTTGTAGAATGAGTTTGGAAGTTTTCCTTCTATTTGTATTTTTTGGAATAGCTTGAGGAGGATGGGTATTAACTCTGTGTTAAATGTCAGGTAGAATTCCACTGGGAAGCCATCTGGCCCTGGGCTCTTATACATTGGGAGATTTTTGACAACTGATTCAATTTCTTCACTGATTATAGGTATGTTCACATTTTCTATCTCTTCCTGTTTGAGTTTTGATGTTCATGTGTTTTTAGGAATTTGCCAATTTCCTCTAGATTGTCCAGTTTGTTGGCATATAATTTTTCATAGTAATCTCTGATTATTGTTTGTATTTCTGAGGTTGGAATAGATCTATTTTCATTCATGATTTTGTCTATTTGAGCATTCTCTCTTTTCTTTCTGAGAAGCCTGGCTAGGGGTTTATCAATTTTGTTTATTTTTTCAAAAAACCAACTCTTGGTTTCATTGATCTGTTCAACTGTTTTTGTGGATTCTATATTGTTTATTTCTGCCCTGATATTTATTATTTCTCTTCTTCTGCTGGGTTGGGGTGCTCTTGCTGCTCCCTTTCTAGTTCCTTTAGGTGCTCTGTAAGATTTTGAATTTGCGCTTTTTTTAGTTTCTTGAAATAGGCCTGGAGTGCAATAAACTTTCCTCTCTTAGGACTGCCTTTGCTGCATCCCAAAGAGTTTGGATTGTTGTATTTTCATTTTCACTTGTTTCCATATATTTTTAAATTTTTCTCTAATTGCATGATTGGCCCATTCATTGTTTAGTAGAGTGTTCTTTAACCTCCAAGTTTTTGGAGGTTTTCCAGACTTTTTCCTGTGATTGATTTCAAGTGTCATAGCATTGTGATCTGAAAGTGTACATGGTATAATCTCAATTCTTTTATATTTATGGAGGGCTGCTTTATGCCCCAGTATGTGATCTATCTTGGAGAATGTGCCATGTGCACTTAAGAAGAAGGTGAGGGAGGAGCCAAGATGGTGGAGAGGAAGGGAGCTCTGTAAACTTTGTCTGCCCCATCGATCGAACTGAGAAGGAAATTACTCTCATCTGCAAGAGCGGAAAGAGAAAATATGGACTCCAGAAGGAAGAGAACCTGAAGGATACCTGAGTGAGTGAGTTAGTGCAAACTGGGGAGATTGGAAAACGGGCCAGCCCGAGAGGGGAAGGGGAGGTGGCAGTCCCAGCCCATCGTGGGGCAAGCACGCGGAGCCCGAGAGACAAAGGGAAGAGACAGAGAGACTGAACACGCTCATAGTACTGTCTCTGGGGAAGAGGTAAAGAACGCTTAACTGCGCTTGGAGAAGCTCACTCCATAGATAACTGCTGGGTGGCCTAAATCCCGAACACAGTTGGCGCAAGGGAAGGAACAGCTTCCAGCCCAGCACCATCTTGGGAAGGAGTCGGCCACCACTGCAGTGGCGGTGTCAGGGGTGCTCACTTCGACCTCGGTTTTGGGAGTGGGAGCACGCACCTCATTTCCACGGCTCATCTCGCCCCCAGCATTGGCCACGCGAACCCTGAATCCCGGGTGCCAACAGCCCCCACCTCTACACGATCCCTGCAGAGAGTTGGCAGCGATGGAGACCTGGGTGCGTGCCCAGGCTACAGGAGCTCCCTGCTCATTTCCAGCAGCTCCTGGTGCCACCTCTGGCAACAGCTACGTCTTCATTCCTCCCCCAATGCTAACGCGATCCCTGCTGTGGGTTGGGTCTGCGACGGTGCGCAGGCACATCACCTCCCGCTGTGCATCTTGCCCCAGGCAGGGGCAGCCAAAATCCCAGATTGAGCCAAGACAGATTGAGTCCTCCTCCTAAGAAGCCAGCAACCAAAACAAAAACATCTCATCTGTGGGAGCATAAAAAGTGCATGGACTGGGACTTTGAACTGAGGCGGGCCTTGAAAATACAACTTGGCTCAACCGCGGCAAAAGGAGATTGGACTCATTAGAGTGGCCTACAGTTCATAGTTCAGCAAAGCTTGACTGGAAGCCTGCCTATCTAATCTCTGCAGACACCAAGGCAGAGCCTCTGAGAACAGCCTCCAAGACCTACCACATCAAACCACGCCTATCCAAGAGGGGGAGCTGCCATTTTTTTTTAGTTGTTGTTGTTGTTTTTGCTTTTTTAAATAATTTTTTTCTTTTTTTCCTTCATTTTTTTTTCTTTTCACTTTTTTCTGTACGTATTTTTTATTATTACCTTTTTTTACTTAAATTTTTAAAAATTTTTACTCCTTATTTTCCTTTCTGCTCCCCCCCCTTTTTTCTCCTTTCTTCTTTATATAGGAGAATATATCTCATCCCTACCTCTCCCCTCATCTGGTCATACACTTTTAGACTGTCCACTGTACTTTGTTGTCTCTGATGCCCTTTAATATATTTTTTAAATTTTTTTCTTCTTTTCTTTTTCTTTTCTTCTTGTCCTCTTTTCGACTCTTTCCTCTCCATTCTCTTTATTTTCTTTCCCTCTGTTAATGTGTTTGTTTGTTTGATTCGTCTGTGCGTTTGTGTGTTACTGTTCCCTCTGTGTGTGCCTGTCTGTTTTCCTTCTTAGGGCTACACCAAGAAACAAGCCAAAGTGTGCAAGACAGTGAGTCCCGAATACCACTGAGTAGGGAAATAAAATATTCAAAGGCACAACAAGAGAAACTGAGAGACACCATTAAAAGAATATTTCCTGAAACGACAGGCCCTGGATAGTCAATAAGCCTCCTTTAACAGAGAAATATTAACAGGTGCACAGTGCACAATGAGCTTTCTAAAGGGGACAAGAGACAGAAAACTAGCAAAAATGACAAAACGAAGGAACTCTCCCCTGAAGAACCTCCAAGAGGAAGTCACAGCCACAGAACTGCTCAAGACAGATCTAGACAACATACCAGATCAAGAATTTAAAAAACTTGTCATAAATTAATCGCTGGGGTTGAGAAAAGCATCAAAGAATCAACTGATGAGTTAAGAAAAGGTATAGGTGAGGTGAATAACAAACTGGAGGCATCCACTTCAAGGATTGACAAGGCAGAGAGAGGAATAGGTGAATTAGAAGATATAGTTCTAGCAAAAGAGGAAGCTGAAAAAAAGAGAGAGAAATTAATCCAGGAGCAGGAAAGGAGAATTCGAGACCTGAGTGACACAATCAAGCAGAACAACATCTGTATCATAGGAATTCCTGAAGAGGAAGAGAGAGAGAAAGGGCCTGAAGGGATACTAGACCAAATTATAACTGAGAATTTCCGAAATATGGGAAAAGAAATAGACATTCAAATTCAAGAGGCACAAAGAACCCCCTTAAGACATAACATGAATCGGCCTTCAGCACGACATATCATAGTGAAACTGGCAAAATATAAAGATAGAGAATTCTGA
>NC_043717.1:53037170-53076752 GCF_006229205.1 Suricata suricatta
AAATAGAAGTGGGGGTTTTGATTTTTTACTTTGCTTTTCTGTTTGGAGTATCATTGTAACTACTGTATTGTAAATGATGGAAAATAATTGCATATGTTAAAAAAATAAATTGTATAAAAAAATAAATAAATAAATAAAAAGAAGGTGAATTCCCTAGTTTCAGGATGCAGAGTTCTAAATATATCTCCATCTGTTCCAATGTGTGGTTCAGGTCCATTGTTTCTCTAGTGATTTTTGGTCTAGTTGATCTATTCATTGCTATAATGGAGTATTAAAATCCCTGCAATTAGCACATTCTTATCAATAAGATTGTTTCTGTTTGTGATCGTTTTATGTATTTGGGAGGTCCTGAATTCGGTGCATAGATGTTCATAATTGTTAGCTCTTTTTGATGGAGAGACCCTGTAATTATTATATAATGTCCTCCTTCACCTTTTGTTACTGCCTTTACTTTAATGTCCAGTTTTTCTGATATAAGTATGGCTACTACGGCTGTCTTGACTTTCTGTCGCATGATAGATATTTCTCCATTCCTTTACTTTCAATCTGAAGGTGTCTTCAGGTCTAAAATGAGTCTGTTGTAGATAGCAAATAGATGGATTTTGGTTTTTTTTTTTTTATCCATTTTGCTACTCTGTATCATTTGATTGGAGCATTCAGTCGATTTATATTCAGTGTTATTATTGAAAAATGTGGGTTTAGAGTCATTGTGTTCTCTGTGGAGTTCATGTTTGTAGTGGTGTCTCTGGTACCTTGTATTCCTTGCAACATTTCCGTCATAGAGTCCCTCTTAGGATTTCTTGGAGGGCTGGTTTTTTGGTCATGAATTCTTTTAATTTTTATTTATTTGGGAAAACCTTTATCTCTCCTTCTATTTTGAATGACAGGCTCGCTGGATAGAGGATCCTTGGGTGCACATTTTTTTCTGTTCATCACAGTGAAGATTTCTTTCCATTCCTTTTTGGTCTCCCAAGTTTCTTTAGATAGGTCTGTAACCACTCCAATAGGTTTCCCATTGTATGTTAGGGCCCTTTTATCCCTAACTGCTTTCAGAATTCTTTCTTTATCTTTATATTTTGCCAGTGTCACTATGATATGTCCTGCCAAAGGTTGATTCAAGTTATGTCTTAGGGGAGTTCTGTCTGCCTCTTGGATTTCAATGTCTATTTGCTTCCCCCAGTTGGAGAAATTCTTGGCTATAATTTGATCAAGTACCCCTTGAGGACCTTTTCCTCTTTCTTCTTCTTCTTCTTCTTCTTCTTCTTCTTCTTCTTCTTCTTCTTCTTCTTCTTCAGGAATTCCTATGACTCAGATATTTTTTCATCTGATTGTATCATTCAGGTCTCGAATTCTCCTTTCATGTTTCTTTATCAATTTCTCTCTTTTTCTTGGCTTCTTCTTTTGCTATAACTGTGTCTTCTAATTCATGTATTCTCCTTTCTACCTCTTCCATGCATGCAGAGGCCACCTCCATTTGAGTATGCACCTCATTTATAGCCTTTTTTTTTTTATCTCATCACAGCTATTTTGAAGTTACCTAGTCTTTTTATCAATAGCTTCTCTGATGCTTTTTTCAAGCCCAGCATTTAATTTTATGACAATTGTTCTAAATTCTTGTTCAGTTATGTTGCTTATATCTGTTTTGAGCAGTTCTGTGGCTGTGACTTATTCTTGGAATTTCTTTAGGGGAGACTTCTTTCATATTGTCGTTTTGGCTAGCTTTCTGTCTCTCATCAGTTTTAACAGCTCATTATGCACTGTGTACCTGTTAGTATTGCTCTATTAAAGGAGTCTCGTTGACTGCCCAGGGCCTGTCATTTCAGGAAGTGTATTTTTAATGGTGTCTCTCGGTTTCTCTTGTTGTGCCTTTGATTATTTTATTTCCCTATTCAGTAATATTTGGGACTCTCCACCATGTGTACTTTGGCTTGTTTATTGAGGTAACCCTTGTAAAGACATCAAGGAGTGGACGCCGATTTTCTTAGATCCACAGTGTTACAGGCTCTGAGCACTGACATGAACAGCAATAGGCCTCGGTTCGGTCTCTAAAAGCTGTGGGATTCTGCTTGCTCCTGGGGGAGGCGCGAAAAATGACCTAAGGGGGAGGGCTGAGGGGTCTATTACCTGTTCTTAAACGTAAGAAAATGGAGTCTAGTTGCATAGAGAAAATTAATTCCAAAATTACATGTTAATTCTAACAAGAGGAACTCAGGGTTCAATTTCTTACTAACAAAAACAAATTAGTTTCCTCCTAAAATTAGCAAAACGGTTTGGTCCAGAAAACGAAAGCTATCTATAAAATGAATGCTACAAAGAAGAACCAAACAAGTTACTCTGTGGTTTGTTATCTTATTTGTAAAAAGGCCATGAGCTCATGCATGTTATATAGAACTAAAGGCAAGTTAAACTGTGTTAAAAGATCCGTAGTTGATTCACCTGACTCTCAGTTGAGATAGATAGTCTACGAAATTCCACCTAAAAAATAAATGGCTCCAATTAAACACAGGATAGGAAACAAGACGCATGATCCCAATAAAGAACAATTAAAAAAAAAACGTTCTTAAATAGGATAATATCCCAGCTAATCTGCCAAGATATCCCAAGATGTCTTACCTGCTTTATCTCACTTTTTAACTGCATTATCCCAGTTCGTTCTGTTTTGGTTGCCCCGGCAGCACCAATCTCATGGATAGAAATGGCAGGGCTGACATTTGAATCAGTGGGACGAACTACATAGCATGACATATTAAACAGAAAGAAGAGGATAATCAGGTTCAAATAATTTTCTCCACCATGCTTAAAAGACTTAGATATATGTCCTCCTTTTATGTTAATAATAATGATGAAAACAACCAACAACAATTATAACCTTGCTATTGAAAGTGTGGTCCACACACCAGCAGCATCAGCATCACCTAGGAGCTTGTTAGTAGAATCTTGGATCCTACTCCAGGCCTACTGGATCAGTCTGTACTTTTGCAAGTTACCCATGTGATCTTTATGCACAGTAAGGCTTGAGAAACAGTGTTTTTATGACTTTCTTTTTACCATTGTAAGGTCTAGCATCCATCCATCTGACATTATATGTTTATTTATCCTAAGCCTGAAAGTGGAGTAGGAGAGATACCCTTTTTCATTTGCTCTGTTTTAGGTACTTGATACCAAACATCACTGCGAAACCACCAAGTGCCAAGTAGAGGATTAATTTGTGATGGACCCTGAGATGTATATGAATTCACAGGTGAAATGATATATCTGATATACCTGATACACACAGACACACCACTGCAAATGCTACTAAATTACTGCCGAATGGAATATAAGAAAGTTTCAAATGATACAGGTTGTCAGTTGTCCTAAAGTAGAGATTCAGGATAACGTAAAGGAATCGATAGAACAGTGCAAAAACAAAACATGATGGTAATTGACTTAGTCGATTTATCATTTAAGGAGAAAAAAAGAGACATATGCAGTAGTTTCCAAATTTTGTTCCAGAAGACAGCTTTGCTTTTAACTACTTAATATCCAGTTCTATTTAGTTGGGGGAAAGGTTCCTTTGATAAAATAAAAACCTTTTAAAATTAATTTAAAATTAAATGAGACCAAACTAACACTCTAAAATGGAAATGCCGTTATTCAATCTTACCACTTCGTTCCACTCCGAACTCCTTGCCACTGAGAATGTGATGCAGGAGGTTCTTCATGGCTGAAGGACTGAGATTCATCAGGCTGTCCGTGGCTTCCTCAGCTAGTCATCAGAAATATTAGTGCAAAGGACTATAATTTGCCTGATATACCCATCCTATTTTTTCTATATTTCCTTTCTTTCTTAGAATTTCTGAATTCCTTGATTGATTGGAAAAATATAATTACAAACAAAGTTTTAACACCATACTGTCCATAATGCAATAGATTTTTAGGGGGCAGGGGAGAGAGAGAGAGAGAGAGAGAGAGAGAGAGAGAGAGAGAGAATCTTAACCTTATTTTTTATAATAGTTTATTGTCAAATTGGTTTCCATATAACACGCAGTACTTCTCCCCGTAAGTGCCTCCCTCCATGACCATCGCCCCCCCTCCTCCTCCCCCGTCAGCCCTAGGTTTGTTCTCAGTATTCAATAGTCTCTCATGATTTGTGTCCCTCTCTCTCCCCAACTCTATTTCCCCCTTCCCCTCTCTATGGTTCTCTGCTATGTTTCTTCTGTTAGAATCTTAATCTTAAGCAGGCTCCAAGCTCAGTGTGGCGCCCAAGGCGGGACTTGATCTCAGGATCATGAGTTGCTGACCTGAGCTAAAATCAAGGGTCAGACACTTAACTGACTGAGCCATCCAGGTGCCCTGCATACTGCAATAGATTCTTTTTTAAAATGTTTATTTTGAGAGAGAGCGAGAGAGCTTGAGGGTGGTGGGGCAGAGAGAGACACACACAGAATCCGAAGGAGGCTCCAGGCTCTAAGCTGTCAGCACAGAGTCCGATGTGGGGCTTGAATTCAAGATGCGAGATCATGGCCTGAACCGAAGTTGGAAGCTTAACCAACTAAGCCAACCAGGCACCCCTGCAATAGATTCTTAATAATTTAAAGACCGATTATCCAGTTTATGGATTAATCAGATTCTTGATTTCTTATTCATCTTTTTTCCACACCATTAGGATACTCAGTAGAATCTTTATTTGAAGGTGAGAAGAATGAAAGGAGAACTATGGAACTGAAAGCCAGTGAGAAAAAAACAATGGATGTATACATGCAGATGGACTAAAGTAATAAAAATTTCTCAGTTTGGAAATCTAGAGACTAAAAAGAGAATAGATATGAATCCATGAAATCATGTAGAATAATGAGAAGACTAGAAGTCTTTATCAACATCAGACAGTGCTCACTTTGGCAACACATATACTAAAATTGGAATAATACAGAGAAGATTAGTGTGGCCCTTGTGCAAGGATGACATGTAAATTTGTGAAGCATTCCATATTTTGGTGAAAGAACTGTACTTGGAAAACTGTAACATGCCAATGAAAGAAATTGAAGATGACACCAAAAAAAAAAAATGGAAATACATCCCATGTTCATGGATTGGAAGAATGAACATTGTTAAAATGTCTATACTGCCCAAAGTAATGTACACATTTAATGCAGTCCTCATCAAAGTACCACTAGCACTTTACACAGAGCTAGAACAAACAATCTTAAAATTTTTATGGAATCACAAAAACTCCAAACAGCCAAAGCACTCTTGAAAAGGAAAAGCAAAGCATTATAATTCCAGAGGTCAAGGTATACTGAGCTGAAGTAATCAGTGCAGTATGGTACTGGCACAAAAACAGGCATGTAGATCAATGGAACAGAATAGAAAACCAAGAAATTAACCACAACTATATGGTCAACTAATCTTTGACAAAACAGGAAAGAATATCCAATGGGAAAAAGATGTCTCCTCAACAAATGGTGTTGGGAAAACTGTATAGCAACATGCAGAGGAATGAATCTGAACCACTTCCTTATACCAGAGACAAAAATAAATTCAAAATGGATGAAAGACCTAAATGTGAGACCTGAAGTCATAAAAATTTTGTAAGATGGTATAGGCAGTAACCTCTTTAACATTGGCTGTAGCAACTTCTTTCTAGATATGTCTCCTGAGGCAAGGGAACAAAACCAAAAATAAACTATTGGGACTATATACAAATGAAAAGGTTCTGCACAGCAAAGAAACAATCACCAAACCTAAAAGGCAAACTATGGAATGGGAGAAGATATTTGCAAATAATATATATGATAAAGGGTTAGTATCCAAAATATAAGAAGAACTTTTAAACTCATCCATCACCCCCCAAAAAAACCCAAATAATCTAGTTAAAAAATGGGCAGAAGACATGAGTGGACATTTTCCCAAAAGACAACATACAGATGGCTTACAGACACATGAAAAGAGGCTCAATATCACTCCTCATCAGAGAAATACAAATCAAAACTACAATGAGGTATCACCTCATATCAGTCAGAATGGTTAAAATTAACAACACAGGAAACATAAGGTGTTGGTGAGGATGCAGATAAAGAGGAACCCTCTTACGCTTTTGGTGGGAATGCAAACTGGTGCAGCCACTCTGGAAAACAATATGGAGGTCCCTTATAAAGCTAAAAGTAGAAATCCATACAAATCAGAAATTGCACTACTAGGGATTTATCTAAGGGATATAAAATGCTGATTTGAAGGGGCACATGCACCCCACTGCGTTTAGCAGCATTATCAACAATAGCCAGAAAGAGCCCAAATGTCCATTGACTGATAAATAAAGATGAGATGTATATATACAATGGAATATTACTCAGACCAAGAAAAGAATGAAATCTTGAATCTTGCCATTTGCAATGACATGGATGGAGCTAGAGTATATTATGCTAAGCAAAATAAGTCAGTCAGAGTAATCACCATATGATTTCACTCATATGTGGAACTTAAAAAAATGAGATGAACACAGGGGAAGCAAGAGAGGCAAACCAGAAAACACTCTTAACTATAAAGAACAAACAGGGTTACTGGGGGGGAGTTGAGTGGGGGAATGGGTTAAATGGATGATGGGCGTTAAGGAGAGCACTTGTAGTGATGAGATCTTGGTGTATAGAAGTGTTGAATCACTATCTTGTACACCTGAAACTAATATTACATTGTATGTTAACTAACTGGAATTTAAATTAAAACTTGAAAAACTTAAAAAAAATCAGACAGCGAGTGAGAGCTTACTACGTGTGGGTCATGACATTACACAATGTTAGTAACAAGTTGGTAGGACATGGTACTTGACCTTGAGAAGCTGAACAACTATTTGGGTGAGATCACACATGTAAACAAAATAAACAACAATAAACATGGCTATACTAAGTGCCAAATGAGAGGTATAGACAATAAATGCTTTGGAAATCAGAGGAGACCTCAATCTCCAAGGATGATGACTGATAAAATTATTGGGAAATACTGCTGAAGTAGGAGGTAGGGGTCAGACTGTTGGGAGTCTTGAATATCAGACCCAAGGATCTTGACTTTATCTGTAAGAAATAAAAAGCCATGGTTTTGATGAAGCCATAGGGAAAAAAATCCATAACAGGCAAAGAAAAGTGAAGAATTTTTGGGGATTTTTCCCTTCTTGAGGTTTATTATTATTAAATGATTAGATCTTAATAAAATATCCCTCGATACATGGCTAGAGAATATATGTATGAATATAATGTTATACATATAATCCACAACAATGTGCTGAATTGGAAATCATTTGGAATCAGAAAGACTTGGACTCAAAGATGTGTAACTTTAGGTAAGTTATAACCTCTCTGAAATTCAGATGACATGGTAAAAGTAGAACAGAAGTACCTTCTCCAGAGGGTTGTTGTAAGGATCAAATGAGAAAATGTATGTAAATATAATGCAAAAAGCACAGAGTCTGGCATATGGTAGGTATAAAATAATCATTAGTTCTTTTCCTTTAAAGGGTTATTTTAATATAAATTATCTTATGTAATTTAGGTTAGGCTCAAGTCAATAGATTTAGCTACTTGTTAATTGCTCAGTTAAAAGCCTTTTGGGGAAATGTAACTCAATTTTTGCCATTGTTTCTGTTACATTTCCCCCAAAAAGCTTTCAACTGAGCAATTAACAAGTAGCTAAATCTATTATTTTATCATTCTTATTGAAATCAAACAAATACCAGTGGAAAAATAGTCATGCCATGGGGGTCCCTTTCCCTCCCTCACACTGTATACAATTCTGTGCTACAGCTTCTACAGGCCCCAGGTTATCTTCTGACTAAAACTGTATCTTGCCAAATATAGCTATAGTTAATTTCAAAGAGAGTCCTGTCAGATAAATATTCATAGAAACACAGCTTTCCTTTATTCAATCCTGTTGCTGATGAGACAGAATTCTAACATGATCAAACTGATGTGGTGACTCAGTCTGGTTCGAGAAGCTGCACTGCCTGAGTCAGAATCAAACCCAGCTTGTCACACTCAAATTCGCTGCACACTTAAGCTCATTCTGGAGTTAGAAGGAACGTAATTTGGAGTGCAGAGCCCCCAAGAGGTGGAATTCTGAAATTGCAGAACTAATACATAAATTTGTCATAATATCAGTCTCTTGATTTGTATAAATCCACATCGACCAACAAGGGAACAAGATTGCTATATATGCAGCTTCTGAGCTACCGATAAAATATTTTAGCTTTCTTTCCCTATTGGTCCAAAACTCAATAGATCTACATTAAAAGTGAATTCTGCTTCTCTCTCTCTCTCTCTCTCTCTCTCTCTCTCTCTCTTTCTCTCAAACTAAACTGAAAAAAGTGAATTCTGTCAAAAATAGTTACTAAAATGAGTACCTGAGCATCGAAGGGAGTGGGCCAGTTCTGTTGCCATAACTTGTATGATTAGACCAATTCGAAGTCGAAACATTTCAGCAAAGAGCCCAGGCTGAGTTCGCATATACATGGCTAGATATACCATTATTTCCTGTGCATGGAGTGAATACAGACAAAAATTATGGCCCAGGTCTAACAAGGCCTATTTTGTAGTCTTCAGAAATTACCATATAAATTGAAAACAAAAATATCAATCACCACGCTAGACTTCATAATTTTGTTCACCTGTGTAAGGATGGAAATGCTCATGTCCCCTTCACTGGCTTCATCTATCAGCTGAGTAAGCACTTCATAGGGTAGAGGTCTGAGGGAGAAGACAGTGAAGAAAGACAAAATTCTGTGACTATTTAAGACTAAATACATGGCGAAAATAAAAAACCTCCTCCCAAGTTCAAGTCACTGCTTTACTGTCTCATTACTGGTAGCATCTGGTTCTTTCACTTCAAAGTTCATTGCCTCCCCAAACCACTTTGGCCTATATCAACTTAGGAAAGCTCTCCTCTCTCCTCTCTAAACCTGGATTGCCTTCTCCTTCAAAATTTTATGTAAAACTTACTCAGTGAGGTCCTTCCAGATCAGTATTTCAGGGTTAATTCTTAACATATGACCAGTAATTATTATGGCTAAGAAGTAATGAACTAAATTTAAGCTGTGCCTTTTGGAAACCATTTTATTACTTTATGATTACACCTTAGTTATACTGATTTTCTAGTTTTATCAGTTTACACACACACACACACACACACACACACACACACACACACACACAGAGGTATGCATATCTCTTCCCGCACTTCTGACTCTCCTGTTGATACTAAGCACTCTGGAGGAATGGGACATGGATCATGCCACCTTCTTTTTGATTGCCACAATAGTCCAAAATTGATCAGATTTGTGATAAAAAAAACCCTCTCTGTTTCCTGAGAATAAGGTATTGTGGGTTGAACTGTGTCCTGTCAATGATCATAGGTTGAAATCCTAACCTCTAGTACCTCAGAATGTGACGTTATTTGGAGATGAGGCCTTTACAGAGGTAATTAAGTTAGAGTGAGGCCATTGGGTGAGGCCTCATTCAATATCCCTAGTGTCCTTATTTAAAAATTTGGGAAATTTGGACACAATGATACACATAGAGGGAAGACATGTTAAGAGATATAGGGAGAAAGTAGCCATCTACAAGCCAAAGAGAGAGGCCTGGAAGAAAGTCTAGAGTATAGTATTTTTTTTGTGGGTTCTCATTCTAGTTGTCTGTCCTATTTAGAACTGTTTTTCAATATGAGGTTTGGGAAAGCCATTAAGTAAAAAACAAGCACAAAAACAAAAACCACCATCACCACCACCAACCACCACCACCAACAAAACCCTAAAAGCAAACTACATTTGAGCAATACTTCCTGCAAATTTTCTCTTTCATTTACTCTGTCACTACCAACATTCTCATGCCAGTGTCTCTGAAAGAAGCCCACACATTAAAACATTATCATCTAGTGACAGATTAGGGCAAGAGAACTGTGGTTACTCCACATAGCTCGTTAAAGACTCATAGAAGCTTAATCAAACCTAACCCAAAATCATACTCACGCAGAGATGGTCTTCTCTCGAGGTTCTGGAGGGAGTCCCACTGTCAAATGTTTCTGGTGGGAGAGAAGGTCCGTGCAGGCCTAAGAAGAGATGGCATAATAGCATTATCCTGCCCATAGCACCCCAGATTTCCATGACAATTACTCTTCTCAGCCTACAAATCCTCATTCCTTCTTATTTTATTGATACACCAAAACTTCTTTCTCAGGAAATACCATGAAGATTGGAAAAGAGAGATTTTTTTAGGACAAAACAGTGAAGGATTTTGATCTCCTAGGAAGTAGGAATTTTTAGTCTACTGCAAATTCATTCTTAAGTTGTAAAATTCTTATAGTTTACAACATCTTACAGTTTATATGCTTCAGTATTGTATAACTGGCATTCACAAACAAAAAGCTAGTTATCAGGAACTTTATGTGAGAAAGACAACATCTCAAATAATTAAGATGCTGTGGTTGCCTTAAAAATCCATTATGGAAACCAGTTTTTCAAAAAGCACCTTCATTTAACAAAGTCACAGGATATAAAACCGACACTGAAACTGGTTGCATTTCTATACACCAATAATGAAGCAACAGAAAGAGAAATCAAAGAATTGATCCCACTTATAATTGCACCCAAAACTATGAGATATCTATGAATAAACCTAACTAAAGAGGTAAAAGATCTGTGCACTGAAACTATAGAATGCTTCTGAAAGGAATAAAAGAAGACACAAATAAATGGAAAAACATTCCATACTTGTGGAGTGGAAGAATACTGTTAAGATGTCAATATTACCCAAAGCAATCTATATATTCTCTGCAATCCCTATCAAAATAACACCAGCATTCTTCACAGAGCTAGAACAAACAGCTCTAAAATTTGTGTGAAACCAGGAAAGATGCCGAATGGCCAAAGGGGTGCTGTAAAACAAAACCAAAGCTGGAGGCATCATAATTCCAGCCTTCATGCTACAGTACACAGCTGTAATCATCAAGACAGTGTGATACTGTCACAAAAACTGACACATAGATCAATGGAACAGAACAGAGAACCCAGAAATGGACCCACAAATGTATGGCCAATTAATCTTTAACAAAGCAAGAAAGAGTATCCAATGGAAAAAAAGACAGTCTTCTCAGCAAATGGTGCTGGGAGAACTGGAGAGTGATATGCAGAAGAATGAACCTGGACCACTTTCTTACACCATACATAAAAATAAATTTAAAATAGATGAAAGACCTAAATATGAGACAGGAAACCTTCAAAATCCTACAGGAGAAAACAGGTAGCAAGCTCTTTGACCTCAGCTGCAGCAACTTCTTATTAGAGACATCTCTGGAGGCAAGGGAAACAAAAGCAAAGGTGAACAATTTGTACGTCATCAAGATAAAAAGCATCTGTACAGTGAAGGAAACAATCAACAAAACCAAAAGGCAACCAATGGAATGGGAGCTGTTCGATAATGCTATATTGAGGAAATAAAAGGCATCGGAACTGGCAAAGATGATGTCAAACTTTCACTTTTCATAGTGACATGATACTCTACATGGAAAACCTGATTCCAACAGAAGCATACTAGAACTGATCCATGAATTCAGCAACGTCTCAGTGTACAAAGTCAATGTACAGAAATTTGTTGCATTTTTATACACCAATAATGAAGCAACAGAAAAAGAAATCAAGAAACTGATCTCATTCACAATTGCACAAAAAACCATAAAATACCTAGGAATAAACCTAACCAAAAATGTAAAATTTCTGTAGGATGAAAACTATAGAAAATTTATGAAAGAAATTGAAAAACACACAAAGAAATGGAAAAACATTCCATGCTCATGGATTGGAAGAATAAACATTGTGAAAATGTCATTATGACCCAAAGCAATCTACACATTCAATGCAATCCCCATCAAAATTGCACCAGCATTCTTCTCAGAGCTAGAACAAACTATCCTAAAACTTGTATGGAACCACAAAAGACTCCAAATAGCCAAAGTAATATTGAAGAGGAAAACCAAAATGGGAGGCATCACAATCCCAGATTTAGCCTCTACTACAAAGCTGTCATCATCAAGACAGGATGGTACTGGCACAGACACAGACACACAAACCAAAGATATAGAATTAGAGAACCCAGAACTGGACCCACAAATGTATGGCCAATTAATCTTTGGTAAAGCAGGAAAGAGTATCCAATGGAAAAGAGACAGCCCCTTTAAGAGATGGTGTTGGGAGAGCTGGACAGCAACATGCAAAAGAATGGAACTAGACCATTTTCTTACACCATTCACAAAAAGAAACTCAAAATGGATGAAGAACCCGAAGTTGAAACAGGAAACCATCAAAATCCTAGAGGAGAAAGCAGGAAACAACCTCCTTGACCTCAACTGCAGCAATTTCCTACTTGACACATCCCCAAAGGCAAGGGAATCAAGAGCAAAAATGAACTATTGGGACCTCCTCAAGTTAAAAAAGTTTCTGCACTGCAAAGGAAACAATCAATTAAACTAATAGGCAACTGACAGAATGGGAAAAGAGAGTTGCAAATGACATATCAGATAAAGGGCTAGTATCTAAAATCTACAAGGAACTCACAAACCTCTACACCAAAATAACAAATAATCCAGGGAGGAAATGGGCAGAAGATATGAACAGACACTTCTCCAAAGAGGACATCCAGATGGCCAACAGACACATGAAATGATGCTCAGTGTCACTCATCATCAGGGAAATATAAATCAAAACCACACTGACATACCACCTCATGCCGGTCAGATTGGCTAAAATGAACAAATCAGGAGACTATAGATGCTGGCAAGGGTGTGGAGAAATGGGCATCTTCCTACAACTGTTGGTGGGAATGTAAACTGGTACAGCTGCTCTGGAAAACAGTGTGGAGGCTCCTCAAAAAACTATCAATAGAACTCCATCACCCAGCAATAGCACTGCTAGGGATTTACCCAAGGGATACAGAAGTCCTGATGCATAGGGCCATATGCACCCAAATATTCATAGCAGCACTTTCAACAATAGCCAAATCATGGACAGAGCCTAAATGTCCATCAACTGATGAATGGATCAAGAAGATGTGGTTTATCTATACAATGGAATACTACATGGACTTGAGAAAGAATGAAATCTGGCCATTCATAGCAACATGCATGGAACTCGAGGGTGTTCTGCTAAGTGAAATTTGTCAGGCAGGGAAGGACAGATACCATATGTTTTGACTTATAAGTGGAATAGCAGAAACTTAAGAGAAGTTCATGGAGGGGGAAGGGTGAAAAATAGTTGGGGAGAGGGAGGGAGGTAAACCATGAGAGACTCTTGAATACTGAGAACAAACTGAGGGATGATGGGGGAGGGGGAGAGGGGAAGGGGGGCGATGGGCATGGAGGAGGGCACTTGTTGGATGAGCACGGGGTGTTAATGGAAACCAACATGACAATAAACCATAAAAGAAAAAAATAAATAGAAAGAAAAATAGAAATCTAAAATAAAGAAGGCTGATAATTATCTGACTTTATGTGAAGTGTATCATACTATACATACTCTTTTGTGATCTACTTTTTCTAACTTATCCTTTGTAAAATCTATATAACATTCCATAGCACACATTTAAACCGTTCTTCTTTAATTATAAGCAACACTGTGGTGATCTTTATACCTACATCTTTATGCTCTTATTATGTGATTTGCTTAGGATAAATTTTAGTGAATTAAACTGTTAGGACAAAGGGAATACTTACTAAAAATTTTATAGAGACTGCCTAATTGCCCACTAAAATGGCAGTGTCAACTATATTTACACCATCAGTATAGAAAGCAACCGTTTCCCCATATCGTTAATAATCACCTTTTTAATCTTTGTTTATGATACTTAAAGGAAACATTTTTAATTTTATTACTAGTAAGATTGAGCATGTTTTCATGTATATGCTGGCTATTTGTATTTCTTTTATGAATGCCCGTTCATGCCCTTTTTCCATGTTTCTATTAAGTAGTTTATCTTTTTTTAAATTAAATTTCCAGTGAAGTAATGGGCAGAAGACATGAATAGACACTTCTCAAAAGAAAACATCCAGATGTAAAACAGACATATGAAAAGATGCTCAACATCATTCATCTTCAGGGAAACACAAATCAAAACCACAATGAGATACCACCTCACATCTGTCAGAGTGGATGAAATTAATAACTTAGGAAACAACAGATGTTGGCAAGGATGCAAGGCAATGGGAATGCTTTTGCACTGATGGTGGGAATGCAAATGGGTGCAGCCACCTGGAAAACAGAATAGAGGTTCCTCAAAAAATCATAAATAGGACTACCTTATAACACAGCAATTGCACTACTAGCTATTTATCCAAATGATATGAAAATGCTGATTTGAAGGGGCACATACACCCAATGTTTATAGCTGCACTGTCAACAATAGCCAAATTATGGAAAGAGCCCAAATGTCCATCTATTGATGAATGGATTAGGAAGACATGGTATATATACACAATGGAATACTACTCGGCAATCATAAATAGTGAAATCATGACAGTTGCAACAATATAGATGGAAGGAAAATGTATTATGCTAAGTGAAGTAAGTCACTCAGAGAAAGATAAATATCATATGATTTCACTCATATGTGTAATTTAAGAAACAAAACAGATGAACACATGGGAAGGGAAGGCAAAATAAGATAATAAGGGGGAGGCAAACCATAAGAGACTCTTAAATATAGAGAACAAACTGAGGGTTGCTGGAGAGGAGGCGGGTGAGCAGATGGGCTAAATGGGTGATGGTATTGAGGGATGCACTTGTTGGGATAAGCACTGAGTGTCATATGTAAGTTATGAATCACTGGGTTCTACTTCTGAAACCAATAGAACATTATGTTAACTAATTTGAATTTAAATAAACAAGTTAAAAAAATAAATTTACTTTTTTGGAAATACTTAAAAAAAGCACCTCCATTTAGATTTGGTATAAATTCAAGAAGGATTTATAGTACCTCATCAAGTGCTTCCACCTTCTTCCTTAAGATTCCAGAGATATACCGGATCAGGCCCCAGTGACGAATTTCTCCAACTTTGCCATACAGTTCAGTAAGCAGCTGTCGGACTGTTGCACTTCCTTCATCATATAATTCAGTGTCCCAGTCAGGTCCTCTGGAATGTTAGAGACCTACATTAATTATAAGTAAGGCTACTGGCAACAGTCATTTGTTTCAGTGTTATAACGGATGTGCCTGTTTTTGTTAGGTCTGTCTAATTAGGAAATACTAAGTATTATTTACCAAGAATCCTTGTAAACCTATGGTTAGTGATCAACCCTGAAACATAAATACCTAGACAAGAAAAAGTCTTAGTTTCTAGCTGTGCTTTTACAAAATGCATTCTTTTACCCAGTCTTCAACATAGCTGAAAATAAAGTCAATGGTTTAATTTAAATATTGATAGTTCAGAAACTACACTTAGGGATATGTGACAGATAGGGGGCTAATGAAGAGATAAAAAAAGGTGTGTGCTCATTTTTAAAGGATACATATGCATTACTGTTGTAAAGATTATTATAATATGAGTCAACTGTGAAGTATCATATAATATATATTTATAAAGTGCTATGAAACTGGAAATTTGATATACAATAAAGATAGATTATTTATTAAACAATTTAAGACAATGAAGTAACTTCTGAAAATGAAGTTGGACTCATGCCTTACACTGTATATCAGAATTCCAAATGTATCAAAGATTTCAATGTAAAGGTTCTAGAAAAAATATGGGAGAATCGGTTTATGACTTTGGAGGTAAGAGGACTTTTTACCTATAACCTATACACAAGCAGCCGTAAAAGAAATACTGATGCATTTATATACATAGAAACAACCAAATTCTTATTCCAAAAACCACCATAAGCAAAGTCATGGTATAAATTACAAACAGAAAAATATTTTCATTTCATAGGCTAATTCCCCTAACATATAAAGAACTCTAATAAATAGTAAAAAAAAAAAAGACACAAAAAATATGGTCGAATACGGATGGATTTTAAATATGGGAAAAGTGTCTGATCTCACTCATAATAAGATAAATTGACACTACGCTAAGATAACATTTTTAAAATCTATTATGTTGTCAAAAATCCCCAAATTTGATAACACTGCATTGATGATGCTTTGGGAAAATAGGTGGTTTTGATATATTGCCAGGGGAGTAAAAGCTGGGACACTTTCTCTGGAGAGCTATTTGGTAACACATATTAATATTCAAAATCTCTATATTCTTTGACCTAACAATTCTACTTCTAGTTTATCTGTAGGATAAACTCCACACATGAGAAATGATACATACTATGAGTTAGGTTTTTGTTATAGTGTTTGTGACCATGAATGGTGGGAAACAACTCAAATGTTCATCAATAGGAGACTGGTTAAACACAACTGAACAATCAATGAAACCAAGAGTTGTTGGGGTTTTTTTTTTTTGAAAAAATAAAACAGAATTGATAAACCTCTAGCCAGCCTTCTCAAAAAGAAAAGAGAGCACACAAATAATCAAAATTACGAATGAAAATGGATTTATTACCACCAATCCCTCAGAAATACAAGCAACCATCATGGAATACTATGAAAAATATTATGCCAACAAACTGGACAACCTAGAAGAAATGGACAAATTCCTAAACACACATGCACTACCAAATTCAAATAGGAAGAGATAGAAAATCTGAACAGACCCATAACTAGTGAAGAAATTGAATCACTTATCAAAAATCTCCCAACAAATAAGAGCCCTGAGCCAGATAGCTTCCCAGTGGAATTCTACCTGACATTTAAAGCAGTTAATACCCATTCTTCTCAAGCTATTCCCAAAAACAGAAATAAAAGGAAAACTTCCGGACTCATTCTATGAAGCCAGCATCACTTTGATTCCCAAACCAGACAGAGACCCAGCAACAAAAGAGAGCTACAGGCCAATATCCTTGATGAATACAGATGAAAAAAATCCTCAACAAGATACTAGCAAATCTAATTCAACAGCATATAAAAAGAAGTATCCATCATGATCAAATGGGACTCATTCCTGGGTTGCAGGGCTGGTTCAATATTTGCAAACCCATTAATGTGAAACATCACATTAACAAAAGAAAAGATAAAAACCATATGATCCTGTCGATAGATGCAGAAAAAGCATTTGACAAAATACAGCATCCTTTCTTAATAAAGACCCTCGAGAAAGTCGGGATAGAAGGAACTTACTTAAACATCATGAAAACCATTTATGAAAAGCCCACAGCTAATATCATCCTCACTGGGAAAAACTGAGAGCTTTCCCCCTGAGATCAGGAAGACAACAAGGATGTCCACTCTCACCACTGTTGTTTAACATAGTGCTGGAAGTCCTAGCATCAGCAATCAGACAACCAAAGGAAATAAAAGGCATCAGAATTGGCAAAGAAGTCAAACTTTCGCTTTTTGCAGATGACATGATACTCTACATGGAAAACCCGACCAACTCCACCAGAAGCCTACTAGAACTGATTCATGAATTCAGCAAATTTGAATTTGTCACAGTGTACAAAATCAATGTACAGAAATCAGTTGCATTTTTATACACCCATAATGAAGCAACAGAAAGAGAAATCAAGAAACTGATCCCACTCACAATTGCACAAAAGTCATAACATATCTAGGAATAAACCTAACCAAAGATCATAATAAAACCCCAATTCAGCCTCTTTTCCCTACTCACTTAAGGCTTTTATTTTTTTTAATTTTTTTTATTTTTTTTGCCAATTTGGGTATATGTTCCACTCTCTCCAGAAGTCTCATTATGTGAGTAATAAACTTGTTATAGCCTTTTGGTACATGTGTGGCATCATCAGTCTCGATATCCAAACCAAATTTAGGGGAGGGGAAGTCCATCCTGCCTCTTCAAGTTGATGACTACATGAATAAATGAGGAAGTTCTGGTTATGTTTGGCAGCAGAGGGGGAAGTGAGGGACAGGATCGAGCTCCATTTGGCCATACTGTGAGGTACTTACATATAATGTACCTAGCAAGGTTCTGGACAGATAGCAAGCACTTAGAAATGCTACTTTATTTTTTCTGTGAGCCTCCATCTTTTACAACTTTTGAGTTTAGAATTTAATTAACTGTGGACTTTTACCATATTACAGAGGCTTAAAATATCCATAATAATAATAATAGTTACCACTTATTGGTCACCTACTCTGCAGCAGGCATTGTATTAGAGACTTTGCAGATACTGTATTTTGTTTAATCTTTACAACAGTTCTATGACGTAGGCATAATCCAAATTTTATAAATGAGGACAATTGAGGCTTTGAAGTTACACTGTGGGTAGGTGCAAAATTCAAAACCAGGTCAATGAGACTGCAAAACTGTGCTGTATTTACTATGTTATACATCCTCTCTACATGAACATTAAAGTAGATTGTTAATATCTATCACTTACTTCATAGTATATAGCATGCAAAGGATGTCAGCTTGCTCCTGTAAGCTGGAGGTCTCCTTCAATTGTACAACGAGTGCTTTGAAGTCCACCTCCCCAGCTTGATCCCTAGGAAGATGTATTTCTACACGAACAGAGGGAACCTTTAGTTCAGGGAAGGACAGAAAAACTTAAGTCCACACGTGCTCAACTTAAATAATGCCCTAGAGCATCAATCTTATCACCTCTAAACCTTTTCCGTAGGGATTCCCTACATTTTGATGGAAAGTAAAACAAAAACAATGAAATCTTCAATACGAATGATATAGCAATTTCGTTTTCTTAGAGCCTGGCTATGAAAATCTTGCTCATTTTATTTTATTTTTTTATTTTAATGTTTTTGAGAGAGAGAGAGAGAGAGAGAGAGAGAGAGAGAGAGAGAGGATGTGAGTAGGGCAGGGGCAGAGAGAGAGAGAGAGAGAGGTAGACATAGAATCTGAAGCAGGCTCCAGGGTCTGAGCTGTCAGCACAGAGCCAGATGTGGGGCTTGAACTCATTAACTGTGAGATCACAACCTGAGCCAAAGTCAGATGCTTAACTGACTGAGCCACCCAGGTGCCCCAAAACTTGCTTATTTTAAAAGTGATCTAAAAAGGAGTATATCTTCACCAGGGTAGCATTTTGTCTACCACAAGTTATTAGCAGAAACCATAAGGGTTAGTTCTGTTATTTGCCATACAGATGGTGGTTTTGCAAAGAGCTGACAGAAATACCTCATGTGCAAGTTTACCTGGTCCTCTCGTGGGCAATGGGGAGAGTCAAGTAAGTTCAATGAAGGACGGGAAGCCTGAAATATCTTTGTAGGAAGATACATGTGAACATCTGCAAGAGGTTGACATTTATGGGAAAGGTTAGATAACTTAAAAGACTAAAAAACAAGCAATTCACACTTGCCCTAAAAATCAAGTTACATAGGAGTTGATCTTTATAGAACAAGAGTGAGAAATTTATCCTTTTTTGATAATATCAAAGAAAAGAAACATGATATCAGATAATTTAAAGATTTTTCAATCAGCCATATTTTCCATGGAATGCCTAGAATTGTAACATTAAATGGATATTTAAGATATTAAATTCTATGAATGTAATCCATACCAAAATGGTGCTATCCCTGACACTTTGATCAAATACCTCATGTAACAAAAGAAAACCAGTTCTATTTTCTATTTTCTGGACTATCCTGGGAAAATATCTGGCTGTCAGCAGTTGGATTTCCTTGAGAATAGATAAATGGATGTTTATCCCTATGTAGGGAATAAAAAAAATGTAGTGGCTGACTTACTTTGAGATATTCCTAATATTTTTATTTATAGTCCATTTATAGTCCAAATACTTACCGTAACCCCAAAGGAGAGACTGTCTTGTCACTTTCACCATTTTACAGATATAGAAAGAGAGATACAGAGCTCAAATAACTGTTCAAGCAAGTAAGTAGCAGAGCTGGGAATTAAGCTCAAGTTTCCTGGTTCACAATCTAGAAGTATAACAACTTAGGAAAGGCAATCTATTCACATGAGCCCTTAGTCAAAGAAGCATACTCAAAGGGTATGCTAAGCTTTTCCCCTCTTCGAAATGTTAAATGATTCATGTTTAATATCTTTGGTTAGTAATGGCCAATAAAGTTTTAGACAGCAAGAACATGCATTCAATCATTCTCATCATCTGTAAGTTACCATTTAGGTCCCTTAGGTATGGCCAAGGAGCCCTTTTGTCCCTTCAGATGCAGCTAGAGTACACAGAGGAACTGAGCACTCTTAGGAACCATGAGTCCCTCTAGCAATGGGTAGTAGGCGACAACCTCCACTGCACATACTGCTGAAAGGGGTAGTGGTCATGGGGAGGACAATGATAATGTTGAACAGGGAGTACTGCAGTTGAGAAATAAACACAGCTCTTATGCTGCTGGAACAACTGACTATAAATGTCACAGCTGACGTAAGGCAACTAGATGCAGCTTACTTAAGGGCGGATATCTCCCTTTCCATTGCCAGGTTATCTTGTAATTGCTTGCAAGGCTTTCTCTTTAAATTAAAGTGCTTCCAAAGGAGTAGCTTTTCCAAAGGAAAAAACTCTGTCACTTTAATACTGATGTTAAAATTCTCCATGTCTCCTGTTCTGCTTCTTCTCACTACGTAATGGTTAAACCAGACAATACAGCACCATCGATGGCAAAACTGTATGCAATTCATTAAATTTACAAATATTTGAGTGTCTAATATGTTTTGTCTGTCTGAGATGCTGGGGATAAAGCAGTGGACAAAACAGAGTTCCTGCTTGCACTGCTAATAAATGCCCCGCCCCAATCCTGGGCTTCACATCAATCCTGTGCCTGACTCCAGTGAGTCATGGCATTACTCACTCTGTACATGCAGCTTCTTGGCCTTGGTCGCCAAGGACATTAAATCGCAGGTTGTTTGCACAGCAGCTCGAAACCGATCTAGCCCTCCCTTCTGTGAGGTGAGGGCTAGTTTAGGATGGGGAGCAGTGTGCGCCAAAAGTTGATCTAAATAGCGAGCAACTTCATCACCACAGCGAGCTGCAAGGTTAGTGGGGGTAGGGGGAAGAGAAAAAAGTGAACATTTTAGTTACTTCACAATCGACCCCACCAACCAGAATAATTGGCTCCTGTGCCCATAACACAGCACCAGAAGTAGGTGGTTTTAGATCATGGGATGGGAGTAGGGGGAAAGCTTGTGGTCACTTTACAACCTCATAGCTTTACCATTTAGAATCTATGGCCATTCTTCAACTTCGCTGAGACAATATTAGGGCTCCTGAAAGCAGTATGAGCTTTTTTAAAGACAGGTGGAGCAAGGATTTCATAATCGTTGTGTTCACATGTGTATGTGAACGTGATGGTAGAGGTGCAGTAGTGGTGGTAGAGGAGGAGCAGAATGGGGCCCTTGGAGTCTCACTGGTATGAGGAAACTTTTGTGAGAAAAGGCAAAAATCTTCCACTAAACACTGAGCCTCGCTGAAAACAGACATGTTCCATAAATGGCAGCTACAATTGCTAAGGGAAAAACAATCTCCATGTGGCATTGGTGTCAAAAGGACTACTGGCCACACATTGGTCTTTTTAGTCACCATATTCATATATTTACCAAATATTTCTTGCCTACTAAGTACTAGGTGGTATACTAGCTGCTGAGGTTTCGGTGGTAAAGGAGGAAGATATAGTCCCTATCCTTTTGGGCTCTCCTTCTACCACTCACCTCCTATAACATTATCCCTAATTATGGATAATAAAAACAAAACACATACACAGACCTCATGGATCCCAACATTTCAGACTTTACATGAAAATTCACAATATTTATAGTAGGAAAAGCACAGTATTTGGATTCATACTAAAACCTGCTAGGCCGGTTTTTGATCATCTTCAGTGATCTCTCCGGATGTTTTTCTGTGTTATGATGGTGGAAACTAGCAAAGTTGTAAAAATAGAACTCATTCTCAGTGACATCCTAATGACAAATATTATATAACCTTGAACCTAGATACTTGAGTGGAAGATTATGAAGAACATGGAGGGAAGTGTTGTTGGCATGGAAGAGCTGGCAAGTGATAAACACAGCCATTGTGAGGCCACCTATGAGTAAACCCAGAGAGGACAAAGTGACTTAGAATGCACAATATCAAATTTAGTTATATATATAACTATATATATATATATATCATTAAAAAGTTGTGTTTTAGAAAGTAATCCAAGAGAATGACCACTGCAGATGAAAATCGCAACTACCCATAGAATAGCAAACAACCTCAATACATGATTATTTTTGTCTGGTTTTCAAAGTATTTGTTTATGCCAAGATATATATCATGACTTTTGTAATTTTTAATAACAGTAAATAACCTTGTATTAATGTATTTTCCTAAGGAAGAAATTCACACTATTTTAGATCTTACAAAAACAAATGCAGAATGAATTCAATCGTACTTAGGTGAGTAAATGCTGAGCCCAAAGAAGAAAATCATCCTTACTGCTAATGTGTTGGTCTATTGCATGTGAGATAATGCTTGCTACCTCACTAAAGAAAGCCAATTTATTATTTTATTTTCTCTGAAACACCACTCTTAGAATAAAGAAACTGACTGCCTTAAGATACAGGCTAACAGTCAAAGACACAGACAATGAAAGCAGGCAAACAATATCTTACATAGCTAGAAGAATAATTTGCTCCCATTGGCCCTTCTCTCTTTGGGATTCAAACAATGTAATTCTGGCCCTGCCTAGGTTAGCATTTTAACACGTTAGGGTGTTTCTCAGCTATTTTTAATATATGCCCCCATGATGTTTTCTCACTATAGCATCTTTGTATTCTTAGCAGCCAGTCAGATTTGTTGTGCTTTATTTGTCTAGTTTGTAATATGAAAGCAATAAGCCACTGAATAGGCATTTTCAAGCTATGCAGACCTCCTCAGAGATACTGTGCCCCAATAACATTATACATAAAAAGTACTTGAGATTCTTAGTTTCATGCTATTAAGTGTCAAAAAGCAGTACTGTATAATTCTCCTACTACATGCTTGATTAAATACCTCTCACTCACCACTGTTTTCTCTCATTTTGAAATCACCAGCCATTTTCTATACCTCGGAGAAAAGTCTTCCCTAACCTTAGTAAGAGATATTCAAACTCCATTCTCCACAATCACCACAGGGATATTAGACCAGGAATCAAAGGTAAGTAGAAGGATAAAAAGTGAAGCCAAACAGAAGTAGAAACCTAGGTGTATTAAATAGGAGTGAGGCTACGGTCAGTGAGAAATATTAAGGAGGATGCTCAACAATACTTTGTATTCTTGCCCAGCAAGGCCACTGCCTTTATGAAGCTTCCTTACCATTACTGGTTGAATCATAGCCATTCATCCAGTCACCAGGTTCCAGCTCACTGTAGTTATCATCATAATCTTCACTGTACAGCTTACCCTCAGGTCCAGGATCCATGAAACTCAAATGTGTGCAGCAAGATGTTGTCAAAAACTCTGACAATTTACCTGTTTGAATCCTGACAATTTCAGGGCAAATAGAAAGCAGAAAACCAGAGGAAATCCTTTTAAAACAACACATTTCAGTAAAAAAAAAAAAAAAAAAAGGATAGCTAGACTGTTTGGTTGGGGGACTCATAATGTTTATATAATAATATAAATTTTATAAATATGAAATTTTATGGCACTCCCAGGCATGGTGTAGTGTAGGTTAGGGTACTGTGTTAATAAAGACTTCAGTTATGGGTTCACAATCTATCAGCAGATCAGCTTGTTCTCTTTTACTGTCATATACTATGTTGCCAATGATGTCAAATAAAATATCTGGCTAAAATTTCTTTTGGCTACAGAGAAGATGGGACAGAATGAAGAGAAATCATCATAAATTTATTGCATCATTAAAAACATACTCAAAATCATTTAAAAACTTTTTTTAATTTTAATTTTTTCTTTTCCTTAGCATGTTTTTTTTTTAATTTAAATTCAAGTTAGTTAACAGTGTAGTCTTGGCTTCAGGAGTAGAAGCCAGTGATTCATCTCTTACAACACCCAGTGCTCATCCTGAAAAGTGCCCTCCTTAATGCCCATCAGCCATTTAGCCCACACCCCCCACTTTCCCTCCAGCAACCCTCAGTTTGTTCTCTATATTTAAGAGTCTCTTATGGATTTCCTCCCTCTCTGTTCTTATCTTATTTTTCCTTCCCTTCCCCTATGATCATCTGTTGTGTTTTCCAAATTCCACATATGAGTGAAATCATAGGATCCATCTTTCTCTGACTTATTTTGCTTAGCATAATACACTCTAGAGAGATCAAAGATCATTTTTTAACAATTTTTTATGTTTATTTATTTTTGAGAGAGGGGAGCAAGCTGGAGAGGGGCAGAGAGCATGGGAGAAAGAAATCCCAAGCAGGCTCCACACTGTCAGTACAGACCTGAAGCGGGGCTCAAACTCACAAACCTTGAGATTATAACCTGAGCCGAAAACAAGAGTCAGACGCTCAACTGATTGAGCCATCCAAGTTCCCCTAAAGATCATTTTGAAAATCAAAGAGGGTATTTGAAAATTTTGTGAATCATAGACAATTGTAGGCCATATCCTCCCCTGTCTACAAAACCAATTTCAAAACATGAAGGGAGTTTATTTTTGTGTATGGTGTTAGAAAGCTGTCTAGTTTCATTCTTCTGCATGTTGCTGTCCAGTTCTCCCAGCACCACCTGCTAAAGAGACAGTCTTTTTTCCATTGGATACTCTTTCCTCTTTGTCAAAAGTTAATTGGCTGTACATTTGTGGGCCCAGTTCTGGGTGCTCTATTCTATTCCATTGGTCTATGTGTCTGTTTTTGTGCCAGTACCATCCTGTCTTGATGATGACAGCTTTGTATTAGAGGCTAAAGTCTGGGATTGTGATGCCTCCCATTTTGGTTTTCTTCTTCAATATTACTTTGGCTATTCAGGGTCTTTTGTGGTTCCATACAAATTTTAGGATAGTTTGTTCTAGCTTTGAGAAGAATGCTGATGCAATTTTGATGGGGATTGAATTGAATGGCAATGAGAAAGAATGAAATATGGTCATTTGTACAAAGTGGATGGACCTCAGGGGTGTCATGCTAAGCGAAATAAGTTAGGTGGAGAAGGACAGATACCATATGTTTTCACTCATAGGTCTAACAGGAGAAACCTAACGGAGGACCATGGGGAGGGGAAGGGGGAAAGAGAGTTGGGGAGAGAGAGAGAGGGACGCAAAACCTGAGAGACTATTAGATACTGAAAATGAACCCAAGGGTTGAAGGGTGGAGGTGGAGGGGGAAGGCAGATGATGGTCATGGAGGAGGGCACTTGTGGGGAAGAGCACTGGGTGTTATAGGGAAACCAATTTGACAATAAACTGTTAAAAAAACACAAAGGGAAAGTCATTAGTACCGATTTTCTAAAAAACACAACTTGGGACCGCATGGGGTCACCACCAACAACCTGTACATATTCCAGGACAAAATCAACTGAGGACTCTAGTGTGAGGACTGACTCTGGTCATTTTCTCAGAGAAAGGATGTTGCCTTCCTCTCCCTGAGGAGCAGTGACACACTTTCCACTTCCCATCACAGACTGGAGGGGCTGGCCTTCTGCCTTTAGTGAAGTGAGTCACATTGCTGCTCAAGCGAAAAACCCACTCAAAGCAGAATTGGCGGACAGTGCTCAATAAAGGCCATTACTCAAAATAGATGTAAAAAAAAAAAGCCGCCAGCTTGACAGGGCTCCCAAACGCCAGACCTTGGATAATTTGAACACTGAAACAAGCAATGACAGGAATGGAGCATGGCATATTGAATAAAATCAGAATCAATGAATCTATGCTGACACTAAAATGACAAAATGAAAGAGGATAAAGGGAAGCTTTTTAAAAAATTTCATTAGAAATTTTTTTGAGAGAGTGAGAGAGTGTGTGCACACACGTATGAGCAGAAGAGGGGCAGAGGGAGAGGGAGAGAGCTTATCATGGAGCCTGACACGGGGCTCGATCCCATGACTCTGGGAATTATATGACCTGAGCCAAAATCAAGAGTTGGCCACTTAACCAACTGAATCATCCGGCACTCCAGGAAGCTCTTTATTTTTGTTTTTTAAAAATGTTTATTTATTTTGAGAGAGAGAGAGAGAGAGAGAGAGAGAGAAAGCGTGCACAAGGGTGGGGAGGTACAGAAAGAGAGGGAGACACAGAATCCAAGCCAGGCTTCAGGCTCTGAGCTGTCAGCACAGAGCCTGATGTAGGGCTTGAACTCACAGACTGTGAGATCATGACCTGAGCTTCTGAGTCAGAAGATTTACCAACTGAGTCACCTAGGCGCCCCAAGAAAGATCTTTCTCTTTAAACAGAAGGACTCTAATTAATAAATAGGAACAGAATGATAGAAACACAGAATAATCACTTTAAAACTCCATCAGTAATGACTGATTCAGCAATGGAAGATAAGACTGGTTAAAGACTGTCATAGAAAGAATAGGGGGAAACTTAGCAAATAATGCTTTAACCAAATTGAAAGGCATTCTGCAATATAACTGAGCTTCCTTCTTTAAAACTCTGTTGAAACTGTCATGAAATACCCACAAAAGGCTGGGGAATTATTCTAGATTAAAAGACATCAAGAAGATATAATAACTAGATGCCAATATGTGATCTTTGATTGGGTCCTAGAGTGTGAAAAAAGCTATGGGAAAAAAACATTATTAGGACAATTGGGTAATTTTGAATATGGACTCTATATTAGGCAGTAGAACTGTATCAATATTAAATTTTTTGGGTGTGATGATTATATCTCAGGTATATGTGAGAAAACCCTTGTTCTTATAATACAAACTGAAATATTTAAAGTTGAAGAGTCGTGATGTCTCTGGCTCTCATACTTCAGCAATTAAGGTGTGTGTGTGTGTGTGTGTGTGTGTGTGTGTGTGTGTGTGTGTGTGCCTGTGCACACATACGTATGTGTGAGAGAGGGAGGAGGGTATGGAAGAAGAGAATGAAGGGAAGGAGGAGCTAGAGGAGGTGAAGGAAGAGGAGGGAGAAAGAGTGTGCAAGTGAGACACATGTTAACAACAGGAAATCCTGAGGAAAGGTATATTGTGTTCAATACTATTCTTATACATTTCTATACGCATGAAAAATTTCAAAACAAAAACTTAGGGAAAAGAAAAAAAGAAAGCAGCTAGAATTAAATACTTCAGTAACTTTTGTTTTGTTTTGTTTTGAAAGAATAACTTTTCTGGTCCACTGAATTAATGAGGTTTGGGCAAAGAACAGGGTGGGGGAAATTTCCAACCATTCTCTATAACATTTAATTCTTTGATTTGATCTATCAAAAAATAAGTTCCGTTAAATAGGATGGGACTATACTGTTTAAGATACACAGAAAGGCATCACAAGTCCACCATTACTATAGCCAGCTTCCAAATTTCATTTCATTTCACTAAAGAGTGCACAGAGGTCACTTACCTTGCTCCACCAAAATAGCCATCCTGCATTTTTCGGAGTGCTGCTAAGATACTTGAATTCAAGCTGGTTCCATCTTCATCTTGAAATGAAGAGAATTTTAAAACAATTTTTATGGTGTTAACTTTGAAGTAAGGCATCTATTTCAATTACTTCACTAAAATTTTTTTAACATTCATTTTTGAGAGACAGAGTGTGAACAGGGGAGGGACAGAGAAAGAGACACACAGAGAATCCGAAGCAGGCTCCAGTATCTGAGCTGTTAGCACAGAGCCTGATGCGGTGCTTGAACTCACAAACTGTGAGACCATGACCTGAGCTGAAGTCAGACATTTAACTGACTGAGCCACCCAGGCGCCCCTATTTCAATTTCAAACCAACATCCTGGTTGTACAAATGAGACACTCCTCATTGTCCACTCTGTATTTCGACAACTGATCTGAGAGCCAACAGTACTGCAGAAAGGGCAAGTGGTAAGGGACGACTACCAATAGACAGAGTTTCTCAAAGACAGTGTCTTTTTTATCATAAGCACTTGGCACAGTGCCTGATGGCAGACTACTTAATGGATACTGAAAGCTAATAAAATAACAGCAACCATTTGTTTAGTGTTATGTGCCACACATTGTGCTAAAACATTTTATATATTATCTCATGCAAAGAGCCTTGGCTTGTGTGTGTGTGTGTGTGTGTGTGTGTGTGTGTGTGTGTGTGTGTAGGCATACAAAATAAAGAAGGCTGGGATCCCAGCAAGATGGCAGAGAAGTAGGGAGCTCCATACTTTTTTGCCCGCCTGCATCTCTCAAAACAGGAAAGACTGAAGCCATAAGACACTGACCCTCAAGACTCTGGGAGGAAAAGAGACAGAGTCAACTAAGAAGACCGCCTCATAGGGGCATGATTGCGAACTGGGGAAGATAAAAACAGGCCAGGACCCAAAGACATGGAAGGGAGAGAGCCCCCTCCATGGAGAGCCACGGAGAGATGAGGGAAAAGAAAGAGAGGCTGAAACTGCTATAAACTATCTCTGGACAAGAGAAAAACCTCAGGCCCAGGACAGAGAGGGATCCTATTATCCTATTAGTAATGTCAGGTCATTTGGAGAGAGATCCTTTCTCTAGCTGTGGCACTTTCCTTTGGCTAGGCACCCCGATCCCAGGCACCAACAGGAGAAACTGCTCCCTTATTCCCCCTACTCAGTCCCCGGCTAGGAAGCTGCTCAGCCTTTGGGAGTACATTTCAGGCGGTATCACTAAAGTGCATGGACTAAGATCTGTAAACGAGGTGGGACATGGGAAATACAACTCAGCCCACCTTGCCTACCCCTGTGGCACAGAGAGATCGAACACAAAAGAGTGAGTTGCAACACCTGGTTCCAGAAAGGACTGGGGTGCTGCCATTTTTCTCCCCACAACCAGCAAGGTGGGGGCTCAGGGAGCTGTCCAGGGGATCCGCAGTGGAGGCAAGGCTGCCTACACCAAACTATGGCCATCTGCACTGGAGAGTTAACTTTGTGGAGCCTGGGTAAGACCAACATTGATGCATTGCCATGATTAACTCTAGAACAATTCTTGCTATTCAGATATATTCTCCCTTATCTCATTCTTATCTCTCCCCTCCACTGGACTGGTCACTCTGGTCACTGGATTGCTTAAACTGTCACATTCTCTTGATGCATATTCTACACCTCTGTTGTTACCTTCCTTTCTCTCTTTCTGGAATAATCAAACTCTATAGTTTCTTTGGGTAACATTATCTTCATTTTGTTCTCCTCACCTACTCTCATGTTCTCCTCTTTCTCTATCTGAATTAAGCCTTTTAGTCTCTCTGCCAGCTCAATGTTCAATTTCGCTTCCTCCCCACCCCTATCACTTCTCTCTTTTTATATGCTCTTCCATCAGCATTGCCTCCGCCCTGCTCTTTATTTGTAGCTGGGATATCTGGTTTTATATTTTTAGACTGTCCTTTGTCTATTGCTGTTTTTGTTCCTTTTTTTCCCCTTCTGGTTTGCTTGTTTTTCTGACTTGTCTGTGTGTTTGTGTGTTTGGTTCCCTGTGTGTTTGTCTGTCTGTTTTCCTTTTCAGGACTACCTCAAGAAACAAACCAAAGTACACATGGTGGAAAGTCCCAAATATCAATATGAGTAGGGAAATAAAATAACCAAAGGCACAAAAGAGAGACCAAAGGATGCCATTAAAAGAAAACTTGCTGATCGGATAGGCCCTGGAGAATCAATGAGCCTCCTTTAATATAGCAATACTCACAGGTTCAGATTGCATAACAAGCTTTTAAAACTGACAAGAGAAAGGAAGCTGGCCAAAATGATGAAATGGAAAGTCTCCTGTTAAGAAATTCCAGGAAGAAGTCACAGCTACAGAATTGCTTAAAATAGATATAAGCAACATATATGACCAAGAATTTAGAACAATCATCATAAAATTAACTGCTGGGCTTGAAAACAGCATGCAAGACATCAGAGAAGCTATTGCTACAAAGACTATGGACCTTAAAAATAGTGTGATAAATTTAAAAAGGCTATAAATGAGGTGCATAATAAAATAGAGGTGGCCACTACATGGATAGAAGAGGCAGAGAGGAGAATAGGTGAATTAGAAGAAACAATGATAGAAAAAGAGAAATCGGAGAAAAAGAAAGATAAATTGATCCAGGAGCACAAAAGGAGAATTTGAGACCTGAGTGATGCAATCAAACAGAACAATATCCGTATCATAGGAATTCCTAAAGAAGAAGAAAGAGAGAAAGGAGCAGAAGGAGTGCTTGAAAAAATTATTCCTGAGACTTCCCCAATCTGGGGAAGGAAACAGACATTGAAATCCAAGAGGCAAAGAGAACTCCTCCAAGGCGCAACTTGAATGGACCTTCTATACAGCATATCATAGTGAAACTGGCAAAATATAAGGATAAAGAGAATTTTGAAAGCAGCTAGGGATAAAAGGGCCCTAACATACAAAGGGAAACCTATCAGGGAAGTTACAGACCTATCTACTGAAACTTGGCAGGCCAGATATGAATGGTGGGAAATCTGCAATGTAATGTACAGAAAAAATATGCAGCCAAGAATCCGTTATCCAGCAAGCCTGTCATTCAGAATAGGAGAGATAAAGCTTTTCCAAACAAACAAAAATTGAAAGAATTCATCAACCCTAAACCAGCCCTACAAGAAATCCTAAGAGCGACTCTATGAGGGAAATGTTGCAAGGAACATAGGTAGCAGAGACACCATTACAAGCATAAACCCTAGAAAGAACACAATGAATCTAAACCAATATTTTTCAAAAATAATACTGAATGTAAATGGACTAAATGCTCCAATTAAAAGACATAGGGTAGCAGAATGGATAAAAATCAAAACCCATCTATTTGCTGTCTATAAGAAACTCATTTTAGACCTGAGGATACCTTCAGATTGAAAGTAAGGAGATGGAGAAATATCTATCATGCGACTGGAAGTCAAAAGAAAGCCAGAGTAGTCATACTTACATTGGAAAAACTGGACTTTAAAGTAAAGGCAGTAACACGAGATGAAGAAGGGTATTGTCTCATAATTACAGGGTCTAACCATCAGGAAGAGCTAACAATTATAAACAACTACCCACCGAATTCAGGAGCTGCTAAACACATAAAACAGTTAATTACATTCACAAGCAATCTTATTGATAAGACTGTGTTAATAGCATGGGATTTTAATACTCCACTTACAGCAATGGATAGATCAGACAGAAAATCACTAAAGTAACAATGGATCTGAACAACACATTGGAACAGATAGATTTGGCAGATAGATTTAGAACTCTATATCCTGAGGCTATGGAATTCACCTTCTTCTTGAGTGCACATGGTACATTCTCCAAGACAGATCACATACTGGGTCATAAAGCAGTCCTCAATATAAATGAATTGTTTTCATACCATGCACACTTTCATATCACAATGTTATTAAACTTGAAACCAATCACAGGAAAACCTCCAAAACCATGGAGGTTAAAGAACACCCTACTAAACTATTGGGCCAATCAGGCCATTAGAGAAGAAATTTAAAAATATATGGAAAGAAATGAAAATAAAAATACAACAATCCAAACTCTTTGGGTTGCAGCAAAGGCAGTCTTAAGAGGGAAATATATTGCACGCCAGGCCTATTTCAAGAAACTATTAAAAGCACAAATACAAAATCTAACAGCACACCTAAAGGAACTAGAAGGACAGCAGCAAGAGCACCCCAAAACCATCAAATGAAGAGAAATAATAAAGATCAGGGCAGAAATAAACAATACAGAATCCAAAATCACAGTTGAACATTTCAATGAAATCGAGTTGGTTTTTTGAAAAAATAAACGAATTTGATGAACCTCTAACCAGGCTTCTCAAAAAGAAAAGAGAGAGCACAAAAATAGACAAAATCACAAATGAAAATGGATTTATTACCACCAATCCCTCAGAAATACAGGCAACCATCATGGAATACTATGAAAAATATTATGCCAACAAACTGGACAACCTAGAAGAAATGGACAAATTCCTAAACATACACACACTACCAAAATTCAAACGGGAAGAGAGAAAATCTGAACAGACCCATAACAGGTGAAAAAATTGAATTGGTTACCAAAAATCTCATAATAAATAAGAGCCCTGGGTCAGATGGCTTCCCAGGGGAATTCTGCCAGACATTTAAAGCAGAGTTAATACTCATTCTTCTCAAGCTATTCCCAAAAACAGAAATAAAAGGAAAACTTCCAGACTTATTCTATGAAGGCATCATCACTTTGATTCCCAAATCAGACAGAGACAGAAGAAAAACAGAGAACTACAGGCCAATATCCTTGATGAATACAGATGAAAAAATCCTCAACAAGATACTGGCAAATCGAATTCAACAGCATTTGAAAAGAATTATCCACCATGATCAAGTGGGATTTATTCCTGCATTACAGGGATGGTTCAATAGTTGAATCAATGAATCAATGTGAGACGTCACATTAGAAAAAGAAAAGATAAAAAGCATATGATCCTGTCAATAGATGCAGAAAAGGCATTTGACAAAACATAGCACCCTTTCTTAATAAACACCCTTGAGAAAGTTGGAATAGAAGGAACATATGTAAACATCATGTAAACCATTTATGAAAAGGCCACAGCTAATATCATCCTCAATGGGGAAAATTTGAGAGCCTTCCCCCTGAGATCTGGGAAACAACAGGGATATCCATTCTCACCACTGTTATTTAACATAGTGCTGGAAGTCCTAGCATCAGCAATAAGACAACAAAAGGAAATAAGAGGCATCAGATTGGCAAAGATGAAGTCAAACTTTCACTTTTCGCAGATGACATGATATTCTACATGGAAAACCTGACAGATTATACCAGAAGTCACCTAGAACTGATCCATGAATTCAGCAAAGTTTCAGGGTACAATATCAATGTACAGAAATTGGTTGCATTTTTATACACCAAAAATGAAGCAGCCGAAAGAGAAATCAAGAAACTAATCCTATTCACAATTGCACAAAAAACCAGAAAACACCTAGGAATAAACCTGACCAAAGATGTAAAAGATCTATATGATGAAAACTATAGAAAACTTATGAAAGAGATTAAAGAAGACACCAAGAAATGGAAAAATATTTCATGCTCATGGATTGGAAGAATAAACATTGTGAAAATGTCATTATTACCCAAAGCAATCTACACATTCAATGCAATTCCCATCAAGATTGCACCAGAATTCTTCCCAAACCTAGAAGAAACTATCCTAAAACTTGTATGGAACCACAAAATACCCCAAATAGCCAAAGTAATATTGAAGATGAAAAACAAAACGGAAGGTATCACAATTCCAGACATTAGCCTCTACTACAAAGCTGTCATCATCAAGACAGTATGGTATTGGCACAAAAACAGACATATAGACCAATGGAACAGAATACAGGCCCCAGAACTTAACCCACAAATGTACGGCCAATTAATCTTTTGGTAAAGCAGGAAAGAGTATCCAGTGGAAAGAGTATCCAGTGGGAAAAAAGATGGTGCTGGGAGAACTGGACAGCAACATGCAGAAGAGTGGAACTAGACCACTTTCTTACACCACACATGAAAAGAAACTAAAAATGGACAAGAGACCTAGAACATGAGATAGGAAACCATAAAAACCCTAGAGGAGAAAGCAGGAAACAGCATCTTTGACCTCAACCGCAGCAATTTCCACCTTGACACATTCCCAAAGGCAAGGGAATCAAGAGCAAAAATGAACCATTGGGACCTCCTCAAGATAAAAAAGCTTCTGCACTACAAAGGAAACAATTAAACTAATAGGCAACTGACAGAATGGGAAAAGAGAGTTGCAAATGACATATCGGATAAAGGGCTAGTATCCAAAATCTACAAGGAACTCACCAAACTCCACACCCAAATAACAAATAATCCAGGGAAAAAATAGGTAGATGACACGAAGAGACACTTCTCCAAAGAGGACATCCAGATGGCCAACAGACACATGAAATGATGCCCAGCATCACTCATCATCAGGGAAATACAAATCAAAACCATACTGACATACAACCTCATGCCAGTCAGAGTGGCTAAAATGAACAAATCAGGAGACTATAGATGCTGGCGAGGATGTGGAGAAATGGGCACCCTCCTACACTGTTGGTGGAAGTGTAAACTGGTGGAGCCCCTCTGGACAACAGTGTGGAGGTTCCTAAAAAAATTACCAGTAGAGGGAGGAGCCAGGATGGTGGAGAGGAAGAGAGCTCTGTAAACTTCATATGCCCCATCTATCAAACTGAGAAGGACATTACTTTCATCTGCAAGAATGGAAGGAGAAAATATAGACTCCAGAAAGAAGACAACCTCAAAGATGCCTGAGTGAGTGAGGGCGAACTGGGGCGACAGGAAAACGGACCAGCCCGAGATGTGCAGGGGACATGGGAACCCCAGCCCAACACAGGGAAAGCACGTGGAGCCCCTGAGAGACAAAGGAAAGAGAAAGAGAAACTGAACACGCTCATAGTACTGTCTTTGGGGAAGAGATAAAGAACGTTTAATCCCGCTTGGGGAGAAAAACTCTCACTCCATATATAACTGCTGGGTAGCCCAAATCCTGAATCCGGGTGGCACAAAGGAAAAAACAGCTTCCAGCCCTGCGCCATCCTGGCAGGGAGTCGACTGCCACAGCCGTGGCTGGGGGCGCACACTTCAGCCTCGGCTGTGGGAGCAGGAGCACACAAATCATTTCCACAGCGCATCTCGCTACCAGCATTAGCCACGTGAATCCAGAATACCGGCTGCCAACAGGGCAAAAAAAGCCCCATCCCCACACGATCTCGGCAGGGAGTTGGCGGTGGTAGAGGCAGGGGGCACACTTTGGCTGCTGGAGCACACAGCTCATCTCCGGCAGCGCCCAGCGCCTCGGGCAGCAGTAGCATGAATCCCGGCCAGCTTCAAGAGAAACTGATCCTTCCCCCAACACGCGATAGCATCCTTGCTGGGGGCTGGGAGTTGGTGGTGCCTGTAAGGGCGTGCACTTTGCCTCCTGCTGGGCACCTCGGCCTCAGGCAGCACACCTGCTGCTCCCTCCCCCTACGAGATCCTGGCAAAAAAGCCAGCCACCAAAGCAAGTACACCTCATCTGTGGTAGCATAAAAGTGCATGGACTAGGATTTTGAAATGAGGCGGGCCTGGAAACTACAAATTGGCTCAGCTGTGGCACAAGGAGATAGGACTCATTAGAATGGCCTACAGTGCTTAGTTCCGGTGGAGCTTGGAGCTTGGCTCTCTGCAGCCACCAAGGTGGGACCTCTGAGAGCAGCCCCTGAGACCTACTACACCAACCATGCCTATCTGCGAGGGGGAGCTGCTGCTGCTTTTTTTTCCTATTTTTTTGTACTTATTATTATTATTAGTACTTTTTTTACTTAAAAATTTTAATTTGTACTCCTTATATTCCTTTCTCCTTTCTCCCTCTTTTTATTTCTATTTTTTTCTTTCTTGCATTCCAGATATATTCTCCTGCACCTCATCCTTATCTCTACCCTCAACTGGTCATACACTTTTAGACTGTCCATTGTCCTTTGTTGTCTCATACCCCCTTTATTATTTTTTTTCTTTTCTTCTTTTCAACTCCTTCTTCTCCATTTTCTTTCTTTCCTTTCCCCCTTTTAATTTGTTTGTTTGATTTGTCTGTGCGTTTGTGTGCTTCTGTTCCCTCTGTGTTTGTCTGTCTGTTTTCCTTCTTAGGGCTACACCAAGAAACAAGCCAAAGTGTGCAAGAAGGCGAGTCCCAAATATCCCTGAGTAGGGAAATATTCAAAGACACAAAAAGAGAATCTGAAAGACACCATTAAAAGAATATTTCCTGAAATGACAGGCCCTGGACAGTCAATAAGCCTCCTTTAACAGGCAATATAAATAGGTGCACAATGCTCAACGAGCTTTTTAAAACTGACAAGGGACAGAAAAGTAGCCAAAATGACAAAACGAAGGAACTCTCCCCTGAATAATGTCCAGGAAGAAGTCACAGCCACAGAACTGCTCAACACAGACCTAAACAACATCACCGAACAAGAATTTAAAAAACTTGTCATAAAATTAATCCTGGGGTTGAAAAAAGCATCAAAGACGCATGAGACAATGACTAGAAACTTTGAAAATAGGTGTCACGAGTTAAAAAAGGCTATAAGTGAGGTGAATAATAAAATGGAGCAGCCACCTCAAGAACTGAAGAGGCAGAGAGAAGAATAGGTGAATTAGCCAATATAGTTATAGCAAAAGAGGAAGCTGAAAAAAAGAGAGAGAAATTAATTCAGGAGCAGGAAAGGAGAATTCGAGATCTGAGTGATACAATCAAATGGAACAACATCCGTATCATAGGAATTCCTGAAGAGGAAGACAGAGAGAAAGGGCCTGAAGGGATACTTGACCAAATGATAACTGAGAATTTCCCAAATCTGGGAAAAGAAATAGACATTCAAATTCAAGAGGCACAAAGAAACCCCCTAAGACGTAATTTGAATCGGCCTTCAGCACGACATACCATAGTAAAACTGGCAAAATATAAAGATAAAGAGAGAATTCTGAAAGCAGCTAGGGAGAAAAGGGCCCTCACATACAAAGGGAAACCTATCAGAGTGGTTACAGACCTATCTTATGAAACTTGGAAGGCCAGGAAGGAATGGCAGGAAATCTTCAATGTGATGAACAGAAAAAACATGCAGCTAAGAATCCGTTATCCAGCAACCCTGTCTTTCAAAATAGAAGGAGAGATAAAGGACTTCCCAAATAAATAAAAATTGAGAGAATTCACGACCATCAAACCAGCCCTACAAGAAATCCTAAGAGGGATTCTATGAGGGAAATGTTGCAAAGAATACAAGGTGCCAGAGACACCACTATAAACATGAATTCTAGGGAGAACACAATGACTCTAAACCCATATTTTTCAATAATAACACTGAATGTAAATGGACTGAATGCTCCAACCAAATGACACAGAGTAGCAGAATGGATAAAAAAACAACATCCATCTACTTTCAGTCTACAAGAGACTCATTTTAGACCTGAAGATACTTTCAGGTTGGAAGTAAAGGAATGGAGAAAACCTATCATGTGACTGGAAGCCAAAAGGAAGCTGGAGTAGCCATAATTATAATAATTACAGGGTCTCTCCATCAGGAGGAGCTAACAATTATAAACATATATGGGCCAAATTCGGGAACACCCAAATACATAAAACAATTAATCACAGAAAGAAACAATCTTATTGATTGATAAGAATGTGCTAATTGCAGGGCACTTTAGTACTCCAAAGAAACAATGGACCTGAATGACACCTTGGAACAGATGGAATTGATAGATATATTTAGAACTCTGCATCCGGAAGTTAGGATATTCACCTTTTCAAGTGCACATGGCACATTTTCCAAGACAGATCACATACTGTGGCATTAAGCAGCCCTCCATAAGTATAAATGCACTGAGATCATACCATGCACACTTTCAGATCACAATGCTATGAAACTTGAAATTAACCACAGGAAAAAGTCTTGAAAACCTTCAAAAATGTGGAGGTTAAAAACCACCCTACTAAAGAATCATAAGGCTAATCTGGCAATTAGAGAAAAAATTAAAAAATATATGGAAACAAATGAAAACGAAAATACAACAATTCAAAATCTCTGGGATGCAGCAAAGGCAGTCCTAAGAGGAAAGTATTTTGCAATCCAGGCCTATTTCAACAAACTAGAAAAAGCACAAATTCAAAGTCTAACAGAGCACATAGTGGAACTAGAAGGGGAGCAGCAACAGCACCCCAAACCCAGCAGAAGAAAAGAAATAATAAAGATCAGGGCAGAAATAAACAATGTAGAATCCAAAAAAACAGTTGAGCAGATCAATGAAACCACGAGTTGGTTCTTTGAAAATATAAACAAAATTGATAAACCTCTAGCCATGCTCCTCAGAAAGAAAAAAGAGAGCACCCAGATAAACAATATCATGAATGAAAATGGATCTATTACAACCAATCACTTAGAAATACAAGCAATAATCAGAGATTACTATGAGAAAATACATGCCAACAAATTGGAAAATCTAGAGGAAATGGACAAATTCTTAAATGTACATGCACTACCAAAATTCAAACAGGAAGAGATAGAAAGCATGAATAGACCGATAATCAGTGAAGAAATTGAATCTGTTATCAAAAATCTCCCAACGAATAAGAGCCCAGGGCCGGATAGCTTCCCAGGGGAATTCTGTCAGACATTTAAAGCAGAGCTAATACCCATTCCTCTTAAACTATTCCAAAAAATAGAAATAGAAGGAAAACTTCCAAACTCATTCTACGAAGCCAGCATCACCTTGATACCCAAACCAGGCAGAGACCCAGCCAAAAAAGAGATCTACAGACCAATATCCTTAATGAATACAGATGCAAAGATACTCCACAAGATATAGGCAAATTGAATTCAACAGCACTTAAAAAGACTTATCCATCATGATCAAGTGGGATTCATTCCTGGGTTACACGGCTGTTTTAATATTAGCAATTCCATCAATATGATCCATCACATTAACAAAAGAAAAGATAAAAACCATATGATCCTGTCGATTGATGCAGAAAAAGCATTTGACAAAATACAGCACCCTTTCTTAGTAAAAACCCTCGAGAAAATCGGAATAGAAGGAGCTTACCTAAACATTATAAAAGCAGTTTATGAAAAGCCCACAGCCATTATCAGCCTCAATGGGGAAAAACTGAGAGGTTTCTCCCTGAGACCAGGAACACGACAGGGGTGTCCACTCTCACCACTGTTGTTTAATATAGTGCTGGAAGTCCTAGCATCAGCAATCAGACAACAAAAGGAAATAAAAGGCATCAGAATTGGCAAAGAAGAAGTCCAACTTTCACTTTTCACAGATGACATGATACTCTACATGGAAAACCCAACAGACTCCACCAGAAGCCTTCTAGAACTGATCCAAGAATTCAGTAAAGTTGCAGGGTACAAAATCAATGTACAGAAATCAGTTGGATTCCTATACACCAAAAATGAAGCAGCAGAAAGAGAAATCAAGAAACAGATCCCATTCATGATTGCACAAAAAACCATAGCCAAGGAGAAACCTAACCAAGGATATAAAAGACCTATATGATGAAAACTATAGAAAACTTATGAAAGAGATTAAAGAAGACACTAAGAAATGGAAAAAGATTCCCTGCTCATGGATCGGAAGAATAAACATTGTGAAAATGTCATTACCACCCAAAGCAATCTACACATTCAGTGCAATCCTCATCAAAATTACACCAACATTCTTCTCAAAGCTAGAACAAACTATCCTAAAATTTGTATGGAACCACAAAAGACCCCAAATAGCCAAAGTAATACTGAAGAAGAAAACCAAAATGGGAGGCATCACAATCCCAGACTTTAGCCTCTACTACAAAGCTGTCATCATCAAGACAGTATGGTATTGGCACAAAAACAGACACCTAGACCAATGGAATAGAATAGAGAACCCAGAACTGGGCCCACAATTGTAGAGCCAACTAATTTTTGACAAAGCAGGAAAGAGTATCCGATGGAAAAA
>NC_043717.1:53076852-53082711 GCF_006229205.1 Suricata suricatta
CCAGTCAGAGTGGCTAAAATGAACAAATCAAGAGACTCTAGATGCTGGCGAGGGGGTGGAGAGACGGGCACCCTCCTACACTCTTGGTGGGAATGTAAACTGGTGCAGCCGTTCTGGAAAACAGTGTGGAGGTTCCTCAAAAAAATTATCCATAGAACTCCCTAACGACCCAGCAATAGCACTGCTAGGGATTTACCCAAGGGATACAGAAGTGCTGATGCATAGGAGCACATGTACCCCAATGTTCATAGCAGCACTGTCAACAATAGCCAAAACATGGAAAGAGCCTAAATGTCCATCACCTGATGAGTGGATCAAGAAGATGTGGTATATATACACAATGGAGTACTACATGGCAATGAGAGGGAATGACATATGGGCATTTGTAGGAAAGTGGATGGACCTCGAGGGTATCATGCTAAGGGAAATAAGTCAGGCAGAGAAAGACAGATACCATCTGTCTGCACTCATAGGTCTAACAGGAGACCAGGAGAAACCTAATGGAGGACCAAGGGGAGGGGAAGAGGGAAAGAGAGTTGGGGAGAGAGAGGGATGCAAAACTTGAGAGACTATTGAATACTGAAAACGAAATGAGGGTTGAAGGGGAAGGTGGAGGGTGAAGAAGAGGTGGTGGTGATGGAGGAGGGCAGTTGTGTGGAAGAGTACTGGATGTTGTATGGAAACCAACTTGACAATAATCTATTTAAGAAAAAAAATTACCAGTAGAACTCCCCCATGACCCAGTAATAGTACTGCTAAGGATTTACCCAAGGGATACAGAAGTCCTGATGCATAGGAGCATACGTACCCCAATGTTCATACCACCACTTTCAATAGCCGAATCATGGAAAGAGCCTAAATGTCCATCAACTGATGAATGGATCATGAAGATGTGGTTTATCTATACAATGGAGTACTACATGGCAATGAGGAAGAATGAAATCTGGCCATTCGTAGCAACGTGCATGGAACTCGAGGGTGTTCTGCTAAGTGAAATTTGTCAGGCAGAGAAGGACAGATACCATATGTTTTGACCTATAAGTGGAATAGCAGAAATTTAAGAGAAGTTCATGGAGGAGGGGAAGGGTGAAAAATAGTTTTGGAGAGGGAGGGAGGTAAACCATGAGAGACTCTTGAATACTGAGAACAAACTGAGGGATGATGGGGGAGGGGGAGAGGAGAAGGGGGGCAATGGGCATGGAGGAGGGCACTTGTTGGATGAGCACGGGGTGTTAATGGAAACCAACATGACAATAAACCATAAAAGAAAAAAATAAATAGAAAGAAAAATAGAAATCTAAAATAAAGAAGGCTGATAATTATCTGACTTTATGTGAAGTGTATCATACTATACATACTCTTTTGTGATCTACTTTTTCTAACTTATCCTTTGTAAAATCTATATAACATTCCATAGCACACATTTAAACCGTTCTTCTTTAATTATAAGCAACACTGTGGTGATCTTTATACCTACATCTTTATGCTCTTATTATGTGATTTGCTTAGGATAAATTTTAGTGAATTAAACTGTTAGGACAAAGGGAATACTTACTAAAAATTTTATAGAGACTGCCCAATTGCCCACTAAAATGGCAGTGTCAACTATATTTACACCATCAGTATAGAAAGCAACCATTTCCCCACATCATTAATAATCACCTTTTTAATCTTTGTTTATGATACTTAAAGGAAACATTTTTAATTTTATTACTAGTAAGATTGAGCATGTTTTCATGTATATGCTGGCTATTTGTATTTCTTTTATGAATGCCCGTTCATGCCCTTCTTCCATGTTTCTATTAAGTAGTTTATCTTTTTTAAATTAAATTTCAAGGGCTCTTTATGTTTTGTGATTATTAACCTTATATCTACCATATGTATGAAAAATACTTTACCTACTTTGTTATTTGCATTTCAACCTCAAATAGTTCATTTTCATATAAAAAATTTAAAGTTTTGTGTTTTTGAATTGGCCAATTTTTCCTTTTTTGTGTCTTGCAAATCACAGCTTTATTCAGCTCAAGATCACAAAAACATTCTCCCATATTTCCTTTTAATATTTTTATAGCTTTATTTATTTATTTATTTTTACTTAGATTTTAACCTTCTTAGAGTTCATTTCTGTATAAAATATAAAGTAGCATGCCTAAATGATTTTCGTAGATGTATTTATTTATATCCTTTTTTTCTCATATTTTTATTTAAATTCTAGTTAGTTTCAGGTGTAGAATTTAGTGATTTGTCCTTTCATATAACACCTGGTGTTCATCACAAGTACCCTCCTTAGCCTCCATCACTTATTTAACCCATGCCCTCTGTTCACCTCCCTTCTGTCAACCATTAGTTTGTTCTCTATAGTTAAGAGTCTGTTTCTTGGTTTTCCTCTCTCCTCTTAAACCTGGTATGTTTGTTTGTTTTGTTTGTAAAATTCTACATATGAGTCAGATCATATGGCATTTGTCTTTCTCTGATTTATTTTGCTTAGCATAATACTCTTTACCTCCATCCATGTCATTGCAAATGGCAAGACTTCATTCTTCTCTTTCTGGGTAATAGTCTCTTGTGTGTGTGTGTACACATCTTCTTATCTGTTCATCAGTCGATGGACATTTGGGTTCATTCCATAATTTGGCTATTGTTGATAAAGTTCTTTTGCCTCTATTTGGATTATAGTCTTTATCATTACAAAATCTCTTCTCTTATTGTTTTTAGTTTTTAAAAAATTTGGTTATTCTTTTATTCTTTCTCTTCCATATAAAATTTTTTTCTTTAAAGTTTATTTATTTGTTTTGACAGAGAGAGAGAGAGAGAGAGAGAGAGAGAGAGAAAGAGAGAGAGAGAGAGAGACAGAAACAGAGTGCAAGAGTGAGAGTGAGAGAGAGAGAGAAAGAAGGGGGGGAGAGGGCAGATAGAGAGGGAGAGAAAGAAAATCCCATGGGGACTCTGCACTGTCAGTGCAGAGCCCAACATGAGGCTCAATTTTAGGAATCGTGAGGTCATGACCTGAGCCAAAATCAAGAGTTGTATGCTCAACTGACTCTCAATATATACTTCCCATCGTGGAATGACTCATGGTTGCTAGTGGAACTCCAGGATTAGTTTCTTAACCTATGCCATCACCACCTAGAGGTAGTACTTTCTGGCCTCCTAAACCATAGGGCTTTCCCATGCTCTTCACCCCTCTACCATCCATTCTCATGTCTCTTTCTCTTGGATCCCCCTAGCCTATCTGCTATAATTTTCCTCTCCTTGGTGTCTCATTTATTCTTCCATCTCATATTGACCAATCTTCATCTCTTTTCCCTTCTACATCATTCTTTTGCTTTACTTGCATCTCTTTATGTTTCTTCATTTCTTGATTGTGACATTCATTCCTCCATATGTCTTAATTCCTTGTAGTGTCTCATTAAATCTTCATACACAATATTTGCTTGATGCTCATGACAGCCAACTTCCATTTCACATTCCAATTTGTCTTGTGTATCTTTCATGTTTTATTGATTTGTTTCCTTTGCTGTTTTTCCGTTTCACTCAGGGGCTTCCATTGCTGAAAATATTCATACTCAAATGTGACATGCTGGGCAAAATGAGGAGGAGTTTCTCTTCTAATTTTGATACACTGGATTCTTCTATGCTAGTTCTTCAGGGAGACCATCTTCATCATCTAATTGTTTGGGTGGTTCCACAATGACTGAACAAGGAGTTGTCAGTAAGAAAAACACTCTCACAGCATCTTTCAAATGCTTTTCTTGCTGCTGGTTTAGAAACAAATTCAACAATGCCTTTCCCTACAGGTTTTCTGTGATCATCCACAATTACAATAGCCCTTTCAATAGGACCAAAGTGGCAAAACACTTCTTCCAACAGTTCCCTGGAAACATAAGATTAAAATTCTGAATGGAAAGGGCAGCAGCACATATGGCAAAGTGAACTCAAAGCTGGGTTGAAAACTCTCATGGGTGTTCAGCTTTGTCAATTTTAGCCAATGCTCTAGATTCAAGTTTAATATGTCTAAATCCTTTCTTTCTCCTGGTTCTCCCTATTTAATCTTTTGAATTCATCCTCCATCATATGTGCAGATAGATTCCCAACAACCAGCCAACAGTGCTGAGTGTAAGTTTTCTCCTCATGCCTCCTCAAGAGGGATAAGTTGTCTTTAAATTTCTCCAAGTGGCACTGCTGTTGGTAGGATGAGTGGTGCTGCCATCTTCTGCAGGGCTCCCTACCACCTCAAGGGCTTGAGGGGTGCCCTTGAGTACATAGGCCCAGGCCACCACAGGGTTTAGGTCTGCCTGCAATTTGCCACCTTTAGGCTGCTTGTGGGTGGAGGCGGTGGGCCCACAGCCTGAGGGAACAGTGATGACCCTGCTGCTTGACAATATGTTTGGGGGTACCCAAGGGAGCACTGAGGTGACAAGTAGCAAGGGTGTGGGTGGGGCCTGGCCCTGTGGGGGCCCAAGGGATTGGAGAAGTGGTGAGCAGTGCCAAGCTGGAGGCTGTTGGAGCACTGCTTACTCTGAAAGCTGGGCCAGGTCCCTGAGGAACAATGGGCTTGGACAAGTCCTGTGGTAGCAGCAGCAGTTGCTGTGGTGGCGGTGGCCTCATTGGTGGCTGCTGCTATTGCTGGTGTGGAGGCAGTGGTGGGATTGGGGGTGTGGTGCCACCCTGGTCCAGGCTGGGTTCCAAAGGTCCACAGTTCTGACTGAGACCCAGACAATGCAGCAGGAAGTGGAAGTTGTGGAGGCCACCCTGGCCACCACTTCCTCTATAACAGTGGAAGCTGCCACTGGTACTGTCATAGCTCTGGAACTGATCCTAAGAAGTGTCTGTAATCAAGGAGCAATTGAAGTGGAAGCAGAGAGGATCCTCAAGAAATGTGAAAGCCACCTTGCTTCACACAAGATGGCAGATGACACTGGTCTCTTTTATAATTTTAAAGGTCTCCTCCATTTTTGTTGCTATATTCCCGTTCTCATTCACATTGTTTTATTATCTATTTTTTCTCTTTACTCTGAAGTCTATTTTACCAGATATTAATGTGGCTGCTTCTGATTTTTAAGATGAATTTTACATAGTGTAGCTTTTCCCATTTTTTCATTTCAGTAGACCTATATTTTTATGAGTGAATTTCATGAAGATAGCATATATGTGGGTTATTTTAAAAAATCTCTGTCAACCCCAGTCTTTTTTTAAATTTGTTTTTTACAATTATTTATTTTATTATTTTATTTATTTTTTACAGTGTTTTTGTATTTAAATAGTTTATTGCCAAGTTGGTTTTCATATAACACTCAGTGCTCTTCCCTGCAAGTGCCACCCCTTTCCCCTTCCCCCCTCCCTCCTCAGCCCTGTTTGTTCTCAGCATTAAAGTCTCTCATGATTTGCCTCACTCCCTCTCCCCAACTCTTTCCCCATATTTCTCCTTCCCATGGTCCCCTATTAGGTTTCTCCTGCTAGACCTATGAGTGAAAACATATATTATCTTTCCTTCTCTGCCTGACTTATTTCGCTTAGCATGACTCCATCTCTCTCTATCAAAAATAAAAAAAAATACATTTATTTATTTTTTTTTCATAATATTTTATTGTCAAATTGTTTTCCATACAACCCCCAGTGCTCTTCCCCTCAAGTGCCCTCCACCATCACCACCACCTCTTTTCCCCCCTCCCCTTCCCCCTCAACCCTCAGTTCATTCTCAGCATTCAATAGTCTCTCAAGTTTTGCATCCCTCTCTCTCCCCAACTCTCTCTCCCTCCTCCGCTCCCCCTGGTTCTCCGTTAGGTCTCTCTTGTTTTCCTGCTAGACCTATGAGTGCAAACATATGGTTTCTGTCCTTCTCTGCCTGGCTTACTTCAC
>NC_043717.1:53082811-53085346 GCF_006229205.1 Suricata suricatta
GCTGCACCAGTTTACATTGCCACCAACAGTGTAAAAGGGTGCCCATCTCTCCACACCCTCTCCAACATCTATAGTCTCTTGCTTTGTTCATTTTAGCCACTCTGACTGGCATGAGGTGGTATCTCAGTGTGGTTTTGATTTGTGTTTCCCTGATGAGGAGTGATGTTGAGCATCGTTTTATGTGTCTGTAGGCCATCTGGATGTCCTCTTTGGAGAAGTGTCTGTTCATTTATTTATTTTTGATAGAGAGAGACAGAGTGTGAACAGGGGAGAGGCAGAGAGAGAAAGAGACACAGAATCTGAAGCAGGCTCCAGGCTCTGAGCTAGTGGTCAGCACAGAGCCTGATGTGGGGCTCGAACCCACAAACCTTGAGATCATGACCTGAGCCGAAGTCAGACGCTCAACCGACTGAGCCACCCAGGTGACCCAACCCCAGTCTTTTAATTAGTGTACTTAGGCTATTTACAGTTAATGTAATTAATGGTTGGTTTAAATCTATTTTAATTGTTATTTCCTGTCTGTTCCTCTGTTCTTCATTTCCTTTTCTTCTTCATGACTTCTTTAAAAATTTTTTTGTTTTATTTTATATTTGAGAGAGAGAGAGAGAAAGAAAGAGAGCAGGTGAGGGGCAGAGAGACAGAGACAGAATCTGAAGCAGGCTTTAGGCTCTGAGCTGTCATTACAGAGCCTGATGCAGGGCTCGAACCCACGAACCATGATATCATGACCTGAGCTAAAGTCAGACACTTAAGTGATTGAGCCACCCACGCACCCCTCTTCTTCCTGACTTCAAAATAAGTGTAAGAATTTCATTTCAATTTATATATAGTGTTTTTTACTATATCTCCTTGTATATATTTCTTAGTAGTTACTCTAGTTATTACATTACATATACAAACATGGATTACACATATACTATTGTCTGTTAGTGCCAACATTTTACTAGTTAGAGCGATGAGTAGAAACCTTACCTGCCTTTCAATCTTTTACCTTTCCCCCATTTATCATGTAATTGCCTTTAAGATTTCCTCTACATACTTTGAGAACCACACTAATGTTATGATTTTTGCTTCAACCGCTTTAGAAAACGAAAGTGCAGAAAATCTACTGTATTTACCCATATCTTAATCTTTCCACTGTTCTTTTTTCTTTTTTGATGTTACAACATTCCATCTTGTATTATTCCCTTTTCATTTCAAGAGCTTCCTTTAAGCCATGATTTCAGGACTAATCTCCAGCAGACAAATTTCATTTGGCTTCCCTTCATCTGAGAATTTATCCCCTGCTTTCTTCTTGAAGAAATTATAATTTTGAGCACTTGAAAAATGTTGCTCCACTTCCCTCTGTTCTCCAGGATTTTTAATGAGAAATTTTATATCATTCTAGTTATTTTTCCCATATAGGCAAGGTATCATTTCTCTCTTATTGCTTTCTAGATGTTTTATTTTTCTTTAATTTTCAGGAGTTAATTACTACTCTGTGTTTTGGCATGGGTTTCTTTGGGTTTATATGGTTTGGGAGTTTCTTGGCTGTTTGAATCTATAGGTTTATAGATTGCCAATTTTTCAGCCATTATTAGTTGGAATATTCTTTTTTTTCAGTCCCATACTCTTCTATTCCCTCTCCTTCTGGGACTTTTATTATGTGAATGTTAGATCTTTCAGTATTAGTCCCAAAGGTTCCATAGGCTCTGTTTATAATTCTTCAGTCTATTTTTACTCTTTCTCAGAATGGGTCATTTCTATAGTTCTATCTCCAAGTTCACTCTATCATCTCTATTCTGCTAATGAGCCTATATAGTGAGCTTTAAACTTTAGTTACTGTAGTTTTCAGTTCTAAATCTTTCATTTGGTTCTTTATATATTTAATGTCTTTTCTTTTTTAAAGTTTATTTTTTTCAGAGAGCGAGAAAAGGTTTATTTTTAGAGGGAAAGAGAGAGAGAGAGAGAGCAAGTGGAGAGAGGCAGAGAGGGAGAGAGAGAATCCCAAACAAGATCTGTGCTGTCAGTATTGAGCCTGATGTGGGGCTTGATCCCACGAACCCTGAGCTGAAGTCAAGAGTTGGACACTTAACCGACTGAGCCACCCAGGTGCCCCTATATCTTCAATTTCCTTGCTGAAAATTCCTATTTCTTTGCTGAGACTTCTCACTTTCAAATTTCAAGTGTGGTCATAATTTCTTTTTTTTTTTTGGTTTTTAAAATATTTTAATCCAAATTTATAAATTATTTTCTGTACAAGTACTGGTCCCACTAGCACTGTCTACTCTTCTTTTTTCCCCCCATAATATTTTATTGTCAAATTGTTTTCCATACAACCCCCAGTGCTCTTCCCCTCAAGTGCCCTCCACCATCACCACCACCTGTCTTCCCCCCTCCCCCCTCCCCCCCAACCCTCAGTTCATTCTCAGCATTCAATAGTCTCTCAAGTTCTGCATCCCCCTCTCTCCCCAACTCTCTCTCCCTCCTCCGTTCCCCCTGGTTCTCCATTAGGTCTCTCTTGTTTTCCTGTTAGACCTATGAGTGCAAACATAT
>NC_043717.1:53085446-53103423 GCF_006229205.1 Suricata suricatta
CTTCTCCAAAGAGGACATCCAAATGGCCTACAGACACATAAAACGATGCTCAACATCACTCATCATCAGGGAAACACAAATCAAAACCACACTGAGATACCACCTCACACCAGTCAGAGTGGCTAAAATGAACAAAGCATAATTTCTTAATAAAATGTTTTTATGATGATTGTATTAAAATCTTTGTCACAATTCCAACATTTTTGTTATCTTGGTATTGGTGTCTGCTGATCAATTTTTCTCAGTGAAGGTCCGATTTTCCTGGATATTGGTAAAGTAATCTCTTTTGTATTCTGGAAATATGGGGTATCATCTTATGAGACTTTGGATCTTACTGAATTCAGCAGGCCTCTTCTCATACAGTGTGTCAGAGAAGGGAGAACTGCCTTGTTACTGCTAGTGGGTATGGAAGGAAGTTCCTTTATTGTTGGGCAAGGACGAAGTCTAAGCTCCCCACTAGTGCTTCTCAGACACTACCCCTAAGGAAGAAGAAAGGTGCTTCTTCACAGCTATGTGAAGGTAGAAGTCTAGGGTCCGCACTCAGCTTTTGCTTATAGGACTGGGAACAGGACTGCAGTTTTTCTGTGGTGTTTGGCTAGAGTAGAAAAGTTACTGTCTGGAAGTTTTCCAAATGGCTAGGCTGCCGCTCTCTGTTACTCTGGCCAGCAGGAAAAGGTTTTCTTGGGCTTTTAAAATCTGCATCCATTTGTGTTTCTGGGATAAAAATTTCTCCAGTGTTCAGTTGAGAATATGTGAGACTGAAAGAAAACCCAGTATATTCACCACTGTGTATTTCGCAGGTGCAACATCCATAGCCTGTCTCCCTTCTTCTTTCTGACTTTGAGAATTATCTTAAGTTTGTTTTATAGATAATGTCCAGGCTTTTTAACTGTACTTAGCAGGAGGAATAGAGAGAAGTGTGTCTACTCCATTTTGTCTGGAAACTGGAACTCTTTTTTTTTTCCTTCTAAATAAAAGTATTTAAGGATATGAAAATTTTCAAATAGGACTCTGGCTACATTTCTTATGTTTTGATAAGTAGTAGAATTACCTTTTATGTTACAGCACCATTTTCATATTTGATGTCCTGTTTAAGAAATTATTTATAAAATTTAACCTTCATGGTCATATTTTTTATTACAATTGTGTTATTAGTTTTATGTCATATTCTGGCAATATCATCTGTATGACTTCTGCTTTTTAAAAGATAAACATTCTTTGTGTATCCTCTTTGGGTATAGTTTTGCGGAGCTCGAACCGCCGAACGGCGAGATCATGACCTGAGCTGAAGCTGCATGCTTACCCCACTGGGGCACCCAGGCGCCCTGTCATGAGACCTTATTTTAATGTGCATTACCTCTTCCTCTTTTCTTTCTTGAGAAATTCAGTCTTGGGGTGCCTGGGTGGCCCAGTCGGTTGGGTGTCAGTACTCATAAATACAAAAATCAGGTTTCTTAATCCTCCTATGCCTTTTAATTATTTTTTATAATTGATCTATGACATTCTGATAGAGGTATGTTATAGTGCCCCCTATGATTATACAATGGTTTTATCATATTGCCTTAAGTTTTCCTAAATATTTGCTTTACGCACTTCACTGATACTATTCAGTAGATAAAAGTTTATAACTGTTATATCATCTTATTATACTGTAACATTCTTTTTGAGTATAGCTGACTAATGTTACATTACTGTCATGTATATAACTTAGTGATTTGGCAAGTTTATATATTATACTATGTTCACCACAAGTGTAGCTACCATCTGTCCCATTATATCCCTATTACAATGTCACTGACTATATTCCTTATACTGTGCTTTTTAGTCACTCCATAACTGGAAGCCTGCACCTCCCTCTCCCCTTTACCCATTTTGTCCTCCTTCAAGCCCCTCCCCTCTGGCAACCATCAGTTTGTTCTCTGTATTTATAGATATAATTCTGTCTGTGTAACTCTTAACAATCTAAAACATCCTTCCTGTCCTTTTAACTGACTTGTACCTTGAATTATAATTACTATTTTTGATATTAATATTGCCATTATTGATTTATTTTTGTTAGATTTTACATGATTTATCTTTATGTACTCCTTTATTTTCTATTTTTTCTATATAATCTTATCTTAGGGATATCTTTTGCGAACAGCATCTAGCTGGAATTTGCTCTTTTATGTATTCTGGAAATCTTTATCTTTAACATGATAATTTAACTAATTCACATTTTAATGTGATCACTAGTACATTCATTATCATTTCACCAGCACACAATTTTCACTGACAAAAACACACAGCTGTTGGTAATGTAGGCTTTAGGAACTGACAGACCTTGTTAGAGGCCTGACTCTGCCACAAGCATTGTGACTATGGAAAATGAGTCACCTTACTCATTTATAAAATTGAGCTATTAATATTACCTACCTGAATAGGGTTGTTGTAAAGATTTCAAAATAATGCATTGAAAGCACGTAGTTCTGTGCCTAGCACAGAGAAAATTGCAGTTATTACTGCTATTGTTACCGCTGTTCTTGTTCCGTGACCAAATAACAAGTATCAAAACTTTGAGATTTAAATCTATATCTTTAATGTTATTCTTCTTTCCAAGCTATGGGCGTGTATCTCACCCCAACTATTGGATATTTCAATTTTGGAATCTCTTTGTCACCACAAATTCAACATGTCCCTTTACAACTGGTATCTTCCTATGGAATTTCTCTGCTTCTGTCAATGGTAGCATTATTTACCTAGTCTCTAAATCTTGGCATCATTTTGCTTCATATCTCATATCTAGTTAGCCAACATCTGACTTGCAGGTATTTAAAATGACTCTTGTATTCTTCTCTCCCACTCTATTGTTATTACCACAAATCCAATGTATCTTATCATTTCATGCCTGGATTAGTTTCTTTGATATCAAATTCTCCTTGTTAAGAAGGGATGTTGTATTTTGTCAAATGCTTTTTCAGCATCTATCGACAGGATCATATGATTTTTTTCTTTTGTTTTGTTGATGTGGTGTATCACATTAATGGATTTGCGAATGTTGAACCAGCCTTGTAACCCAGGAATAAATCCCACTTGATCATAATGTATAATACTTTTTATATGCTGCTTAATTCGATTTGGTAGTATCTTGTTGAGTATTTTTGCATCTGTATTCATTAAGGATATTGGCCTGTAATTCTCTTTTTTCGTTGGGTCTCTGCCTGGCTTAGGAATAAGAGTGATATGTGCCTCATAGAATGAGTCTGGTATTCTTCCTTCCATTTCTATTTTTTGGAATAGCTTGAGAAGGATTGGCGTTAACTCTGCTTTAAACATCAGATAAAGGGCTAGTATCCAAAATAAACAAGGAGCTCACTAAACTCCATACACGAAAAATGAATGATCCAGTGAAGACATGGGCAGAAGACCTGAATAGACACTTCTCCAAAGAGAACATCCAGATGGCCAACAGGCACATGAAACGATGCTCAACATCACTCATCATCAGGGAAACACAAATCAAAACCACACTGAGATACCACCTCACACTGGTCAGAGTGGCTAAAATGAACAAATCAAAAGACTATAGATGCTGGCGAGGGTGTGGAGAGACGGGCACCCTCCTGCACTGTTGGTGGGAATGTAAACTGGTGCAGCCGCTCTGGAAAACAGTGTGGAGACTCCTCAAAAAACTATCAATAGAACCCCCCTAGGACCCAGCAATGGCACTGCTAGGGATTTACCCAAGGGATACAGAAGTGCTGATGCATAGGAGCACATGTACCCCAATGTTCATAGCAGCACTGTCAACAATAGCCAAAACATGGAAAGAGCCTAAATGTCCATCACCTGATGAGTGGATCAAGAAGATGTGTATATATACACAATGGAATACTATATGGCAATGAGAAAGAATGAAATATGGCCATTTGTAGGAAAGTGGATGGACCTTGAGGGTGTCATGCTAAGCGAAATAAGTCAGGCAGAGAAGGATAGATACCATATGTTTGCATTCATAGGTCTAACAGGAGAGACCTGGCAGGGGACCATGGGGAGAGGAAGGAGGAAAGAGAGCGGGGAAGAGTGAGGGACACAGATCAAGGGAGACTACTGAATACTGGAGACGAACCATGGACTGAAAGGGGAAGGGGAGGGGGTGAGGGGGGAGGGGGTAATAGTCATGGTGGGGGGCATTTGTGGGGAGAAGCACTGGGTGTTATATGGAAACTAATTTGAGAGTAAACTATTATAAAAAATAAAAAAAATTCTCCTTGTTACAGTGTATACTGTCATCAAATGCATATTCTGTAAACATCACTTTCATTGTGTCACTTCTTGCTCAAAAACTTTTGATAATTTTTAGGCTTCTGAGAAACTCTGGTTAAATATCACTGCTTATTTTTAGTGTCTTCATAATCTGGCCCCCCCTTACTTATCCAATTTTGTTGACAACTATACTCTAACATGCAAAGCCACTTTATGCAGGTTGGCCTCTCTACTGTCCACTCACAAGTCAAGCTCATCCCTGTCTCTGGGTCTCATTCATGGTATTTTCCACTTACTTAAAGTGCCTTTCCTTCTTCTCTCCTCCTATGTGAATTCTACCCATTCCAAAAAGTCTTGATAAGTCCCACCTCAGTCAAGAGATTATCAACTTGATTGCCTTCACTTTAAAATACTAATCCAATGCTTTGGTACTTCTTTCTTCATATATTGTTTTTGATTATTTCTATTATTTTTGTGTATCAGCTTTGTTTCTCCTATTAGACTTTATACTTTCTGGAGACGAATCTGGGAACACAGTGTTTATTGAGGAGGAACTTGTTGTCTTAAATAAAGAAGAAAGGCAAAAAGAAGAGGGACTACCCTACTTTCTCAACTCCTCTGCTTTTTAAAGCACTTTAGAGATGTGATCAAAATCCTTAGCAGCCTGTCTGGACACTGAATGAGTTATGACAAAGGATTTATTTTTAATGAAAAGGAATTCTATTTCCTTTGGCAGTATAAACAGGCTTTTGGAAGCAATAGCAGAGACACAGAAAGGAAGCAGTGCTTCAGTATTGGCTCTTGCCCTCCAGGAACTGAGAGAAAAATAAAGCCTTTCACCCAGTTTCAAATACAAAATGTTAGGAAGCCCAGCCAGTAAAGGAAAAAGATAAATGGAAAGCCTTTTCACTTCTCCTTGTTAGATTTTACTGCTTCAGTTAGGCAAGCCTTGGAACGATAAGTGTGGAAACTTATCTATAAAATCTTCATGCTCCCTTGGGATAATACAGATACAGAATGTATTATCACTGTCTTTAAAATGAATTATATTTTAAAAAGTTACTGAGAGGCGCCTGGGTGGCTCAGTCAGTTAGGCCTCCGACTTTGGCTCAGGTCAGATCTCACGTTTGTGGGTTCAAGCCCCGCATCGGGCTCTGTGCTGACAGCTAGCTCAGAGCCTGGAGCCTGGTTCCAGTTCTGTGTCTCCTTCTCTCTCTGCCCCTCCCCCCTCACACTATGTCTCTCTCTGTACCAAAAATAAATAAAAAACATTAAAAAAAGTTACTGAAAATGGACCTAAAAACCAATTAGCTCCATAGTAGCCTGCAAGTTATTCTATCACATTTTTTAAATTATAGCCCTCGAACCATTTGAAATATTCTTGAACACTGGTTCATTTGTTACATGTTTATTCTAAAACATAAGCTCCATGAGAGTAGAATTCTATCTACTCATCTGCCTTATTCCCCTCATACACCTCAAGTGCGTAGATAAATGCCTGGCACAAAAATAGGAGCTAAGAAATAAATGCTGAAAGAATAAATTATAATGAGTGGCTTTCCAGTGACTGTAAGACTTTGAAGGGCTAACTACATGATTCAGTCCCCAAATACATTTGTTCCTTGACTCATACAACCTTACCAAGCATGGTATGTGAAATGGGGAAGGTGATGGTAGGCTGGCCTGTCATCCTCCAGCGGCCACAGAGGTAGGAGAGGTCTGTTCTAAGCATTTCTACTATCATCTTGTTGTCCAGAGCCAGGTAGAACTGTTGTTGGTCTATAAACTGAGAAAAAGAAGGAGAAAAATAGCAGCTCAGAACAACTTACTCTTATAACTGTCAAATAATATTTTAAAGTACTCACATATTCACAAGGGTATATAACATATCACAGAGGCAACTTTAGTGCCTAACTCTTTCCAAAGAATCTGATAGTCCGTTGGTACATATAATTTTTGAAATTTTTACAATATACTCTAGTTTACAAAGTGTTTTCAAGTATATAATTTTATTTAATTATAGAACAAATGAGTGAGGGCTTTTCTTCTTTTAATAGATAAAAATAAGGCAGAGACACTAAGTGGATTAACAAAGTCATATGGCTAGCAAATGGCAAGGTCAAAAATAGAATCTATGGTCCATTACTCTTTTGTCTATTCCTCAGCCACACAATTTCAGATGTAAGACAACAAATGGGGAGCTTAAGCTCTCTTTCTAGAAAATAGTTTCTCCTTCTATATACACATATAATTGGGCTTACTACTATGATGTGGCAAATATCAGGCTAACGATGTGTATGATCATGGATGAAACAGTACTGACATTTTTGTTTAGAAGAAAATATCAAAGTAAAAAGGGCCCCTGCTGAAAACAAAGAGAACACAAGTTTGTACCTGAATAAAAGTTGTACTTTGTGTATAAAGGACAAATAGAATCTTATTTCACACAGGACTACTCTTGGTAGCCACAATCACTTGACATAGCTCTGTGCTGCAAGCTCAGTTCAGTCCAACTCAACAAATATTTATTAAGCAACTGAATATGTGCAAGGCCCCATGAACTTTGATACCTGTCCTAACTCTAGTAAATGCATTATTTCTGTACTGTCTTACTTCTATTCATCTCAGTGCATCTAAATGTTATTCCACTTACCTGTGGAGTGAAGGTAAAGATAGTTTTCCGAATGTCATAGAGTTTTGAAGTTCCAAGGACCCCCATATGCCTGTAGGGTCGTCCACTAAGTTTCATTCTACTGTTGCATCCTAAGACAAAATTAAAAAGTGCTCAAGATCTTTCTAGGGCATAAATCCAATCAGTAAACATTTTTAAAATATTAGATTTACACTTCCTAATACAACAAACTAAATTCTGTGTCTCAAAGTTACTATCTGTGTCATGTACAAGGCCATACTAAGTACTGTAGGGCTCTCCAAGAAATATGCATTTATCTCTGTTCTTAAAGAACTTTATGCTCTTATAAAGATGTCACATAATCTACATATGAGAGAAAAGAATGCACATGAAAATTGATAGTTCTACAAATGATAGAATTCTATTACTGATATTCATATGCTGAATTTCCTTAAATCTCATGAAAACTGCAAAAGCTATATTGACTACAAACTTAGCAATGTAAACTATGCTTCAATAAAGCTGAACAAAACCTCATCAGCTTGAAGATGGGATATTAAACTGAAAAACTAAAATGAATTTAATTGGACTCCTTCAATTGCATAGTAGTGACATATTCAATAGAATAACACATCTTATCCAAATAAGTCAAAATATTATTATGTCTGATAGGAAAGTTTGTGGAATCTTATAGAGTAAAATTAACTTGGCAGAGAAATATTTTTTAAAACTTAAGAAAGGGGAAGACTTGAAATATCAGACAGTTACAAAAAGTGTAACTTTATTTTTTTATTTTAAAAATGTTTATTTATTTTTGAGGGAGAGAGAGAGAGAGAGAATATCCCAAGCAGGCTCAACTGCTGACAGCATGGAGCCTGACATGAGGCTTGAACTCAAGAACTCACAAACTGTGAGATCATGACCCGAGCTGAAGTTGGACGCTCAACTGCCTGACTCACCCAGGCACCCCAAGGTGTAGTTTTAGTGAATATTTATATAAATCTGTGCATCCGTCTATAAATATTATGTATATGTGTATGTGTATATATACACACATCCTCTTTATTTCCCTGAGTATGTCTTCCTTTTTTATAGTTTAGCATTTTGAAAATAGAATCTGATCATTTTATATGTTACATGTAGTTGAATTTTTTGTCTCTGAAAAGACATCGATTACATTAATACCTCCTACAATGAGGAATTAGTTCACATATTCACACACTTTCCTCCCTTTTATAACATAGGATATATTGCATAACATAGGATAGCACTATACACAAAGAGCTTCTTTTCAACCTTTTTCTACAAAATGTATATTGAATATCATTTCGTGTCAGTACTGACAGAACTAGTACTACTTTTTTTTTAAATTGGAACTCATTTTTCTTGGGGATTTTATTTTTGCCCCTGCTTTATCCTAAGTATGAAACTTAACAAATATGCCACCTTTTTAGTGTTGTTCCACTTTTACTGGCAGAACCAGAGAGCTGTTAATGCCTTGGTGATATTCCTGGTTTCACTCTGGAAAGTACACATTTAACTAACATTGATATCACAACCAGTTTTATCCACTGTTCCTTCCATTTTGTTTTTTTTTTATTGTAGTAAAATACACATAACCTAAAATTTACCATTTTAACCATTTTTAATTGTTCAGTGGCATTAAGCACATTCACAATTTTGTGCAACTATCACCACCGCACATCTCCAGAACTTTTCCATCTTCCCAAACAGAAACTGTACCCATTAAACAATAACTCCCCATGTTCTCCTCTTGCCAGCCCCTGGAAATCAACATTATTCCTGTCTCTATACATTTGCTTACTCTTGGTAACTCATATATGTGAAATCATACATATTTGTTTTTTTGTGACTGGTTTATTCCACTTGAAATAATGTCTTCAAGGTTCATCCATTTTGTACTCTGTGTCAGAATTTGATTCTTTTTCAAAGCTGAAAAATTTTCCATTGTATGCACACATCACATCAAGTTTACCTTTTCATCCATCAATGGACATTAGAGTATTTTCTTTGGTAATTTCTTATAGAATAATATACATAATATTCATGAAGTATGCTAATCTTAAATGTAAACATTGATAAATTTTTACCTAGTAAACACACAACTCAAATCAAGATATGGAACATTATCAGCACAGCAGATGCCTCCCTTGTGCCTCTTCCCAGTTATTAATATTCCCCAGCTCTCAAAGTTAACCACCATTCAAACTTCAATCACCATAAAATAAGTAGTCCATTTTAAGCTTTATATTAATAAAATCATACAATATGTACTTTTTTGCATCTAGTTTCTTTCACTCAACAATATGTCTATGAGATTCATCCATATGGTGTATGTAGAATTGGTTCTTTCCATTGCTGTATATATTCCAGAATATGGATGTATCACTTATACACTCACTTGTTTATGGACATTTGAGATTTCCTGCCCCCCTACAGATTTTGATTATTATAAATTAAGCTCCTATGAACATTATTGTTGTGTTGGAGGTCCATAAAATATCTCCAGGTTTGGTGATTCACTACGACTCCCAGAACTCACTATATAGCTGTATTATTGGTTCAGATTTATTGAATCAAAATGATATAAAGCAAAAACAGCAAAGAAAAAAGGCACATGGTGCAAAGTCCAGAGGAAGCCAGGCACAGCCTTCAAAGATTCCTCTCCCAGTGCACTCACATAGCACATGCATAATTCCTCCAGCATCAAAATAGGACAACACATGTGAAATGTTGTCTACCAAGGATGCTCATTAGAGACTCAATGTTTTTATTAGTGGTTGGTCACACAGGCACTCTATACACAGTACATACAAAAACTCCAGACTCTCAAAAGGAAAACAGGTATTCAAGTATAAGCTATACAGTTTGTACAGTTTAGACACACAGCAAACCACTGTTACCCTTAAGAGGATAGTGGAACCCTCCCAAAATCCAAGTCTTCAGATGCCATCCAAGGGCCAAACATACAAGCAGTTCTTTCTAAGAATGCATTCTCAGGCCTGTCATGTGAACTTTTTCTGCACCCCATTGGCTCTTGGCCAAGGTGTCTTTGTCTCCATGCAGCAAAGTAAGCCCAACCTGTAGTGTAATCCTCAATTATGCCCGCAGGGGTTTTAGATTTAGTCAGATAGAACTAACCATTGCTATAATTATGTCTCTTCAACAGCCAGGTAGCTTCCTCCTTAAGTTTCTGTATTAACCTTTTTTCTTTCTGGCTTGAGGGATCAGTCCAAGCTCAGCCACTCCTGGCCTGTATATTGAAGCTGAACTTAATACCTTCCAAGGCTGAGGCAGTGCCAGGATAGTCAGGGCTCACACACAAGTACAATTCCAGAGGGCATATGCAGTACTCTGGGACAAAAAGAGTTTACAAATGTTAGGGCATCACATACATTAATTAGGCAGTTTAGGTTAACATGATCTCCAATGGGGGCCCCCCTGCAGGTCTCCTATCCTAGGGTTTCTAGTCCAGTACAAAAAAGTTCATTATTTTATTTCAGTGGGAGTATCTCCTGAAGGCAGTTGGATCCAAACAGTTTTGTTTGTTCATGATATCAGCTAATCTGCTTTGTGTATGTGGATTACATTGGGAAGTGTTCTGAGTAGAAGGTGTGGGAGCTGTGGCCACATCCCATTATCTCCTAGTTAGTTTGGTCAGAAGTGACCTTAGACTCAGCAGTCAATTTGAATTCAAAGCACTCTTGGCAGCAGGGAAGACAACATGTGCTTTTATTAGGAAGGAGAGGAATATTTCCATTATATATTATATATATATATACACACATATAATATATATGTATGTATGTATATATGTATATATGTGTATATTCTATATAAAGTTTTAATTTAAATTTCAGTAAGTTCAGGGGCGCCTGGGTGGTTCAGTTGGCTAAGCGTCTGGCTCTGGCTCAGGTCACGATCTCATGGTTCATGGGTTTGAGCCCCGCATCGGGCTCTATGCTGACAGCTAGCTCAGAGCCTGGAGCCTGCTTTGGATTCTGTGTCTCCCTCTCTCTCTGACCCTTCCCTGATCACACTGTCTCTCTCTGCCTCTCAAAAAGTAAATTAAAAAAATAAAAATAAATTTCAGTAAGTTCAAATACAGTGTAATAATTGTTTCAGGTGTACAATATCATGATTCAACACTTCCATACATCACCCAGTGATCATCACAAGCGCATTCCTTAATCCCCATCACCTATTTAGCTTATTTCTCCACCCACCTCCCTTATGGTAATTATCAGTTTGCTCTATAATTAAGAGACTGCTTCTTGGTTTTCCTCTCTCCCCCACCCCTGTCCATGTTTGTTTGTTTTGTTTGTTTGTTTGTTTTGTTTCTTTAAATTCCACATATGAATGGAATCATGGTGTTTGTCTTTTTCTGACTTATTTAGTTTAGCATTATTCTCTCTAGCTCCACCCATGTCCGTGCAACTGGCAAGATTTCATTCTTATTTATGGCTGAATAACAGTCCATTGGATATATATACCACATATTCTTTATCCATTCATTGGTCAATGGACATTGGGGCTCTTACTATAATTTTGCTCTTATAGATAATGCTACCATAAACATCAGGTGCATGTATCCCTTTCAATTAGCATTTTTGTGTTTTTTGGGTAAATACCTTGTAGTGAGATTGCTGGATTGTAGAGTAGTTCTCTGTTTAACGTTTTGAGGAAACGCCATACTGTTTTCCAGAATGGCTGTACCATTTTGCATTCCTACCAACAGTGCAAGAGAGTTCACCTTTGTACACATCCTCACCAACACCTATTGTTTCTTATGTTGTTGATTTTAGCCATTCTGACTGGTGTAAGGTGATAGCTCATTGTACAGTTGGTTTATATTTCCCTGGTGATGATCTATTTCAGCATCTTTTTATGTGTCTGTTCACCATCTGGATGTCTTCCTTGGAAAAATATCTATTCATGCCCTCTGCACATTTTTAATTGGATTATTGATTTTTTGGGGTGTTGAGCTGTATAGGTTTTTACCTATTTTGGGTACTAGCTCTTTATCAGATGTCATTGCCAAATATCTTCTCCCATTCTTTAGGGAAGTTGCCTTTTAGTTTTGTTGATTGTTTCCTTCACTTTGTAAAAGCTTTTTATTTTGATTTAGTCCCAATACTTTATTTTTGCGTTTGTTTCCATTGCTTCAGAACACAAATCTAGAAAGAAGATGCTACATCTGATATCAAAGAAGTTACTGCCTATGTTCTAGAGTTTTTATGGTTTCAGGTCTTCCATTTAGGTCTTCAATACCTTTTAAATTTATTTTTGTGTATGGTTTAAGAAAGTGGTCCATTTTCATTTTTCTGCATGTTGCTGTCCAGTTTTTCCAACATTTTTGAAGAGACTGTATTTTTCCCATTGCATACTCTTTCTTGCTTTGTTGAAGAATAACTGACCATATATTCGTGAATTTATTTCTGAGTTTTCTATCTTGTTCTATTGATCTCTGTACCTGTTTTTATGTCAGCACTGTTTTGATCACTACAGCTTTGTAATGTAACTTCAAGTCTGGACTTATAATGTTTCCCACTTTGCTTTTATTTTTCAAGATTGCCTTGGCTATTTGGAGTCTTTGGGGTTCCATACCAATTTTAAGATTGTGAAAAATTCGAGGATTGGTTCTAACCCTGTGAAAAATGTTGTTGATGTTTGATATGGATTGCATGAAATGTGTACATTGCTTTGGGCAGTATAGACATTTTAACAATATTTGTTCTTCCAATCCATGAGGACGAAATGTCTTTCCATTTCTTTGTGACATCTTCAATTTCTTTCATTGTTGTTTTACAGGTCCTTCACCTTTTTGGTTAGGTTTATTCCTAGGTATTCTATTGCTTTTGGTGGAATTGTAAATCGGATTCCTTAATTTCTAATTCTGCTTCTTCACAAATGGCATATAGAAATGCAACAGGATTATGTACATTGATTTTTGTAGTTTATTAGTTCTAGCAGTCTTTTTTGGTGGCATCTTTCAGGTTTTCTAAATGTAGTATCATGTCATCTGCAAATAGTGAAAATTTGACTACTTACTTGCTGATTTGGATGCCTTTTCTTTTTGTTATCTGATTGGTGTCATGAGGACTTCCAGTACTGTGTTAAAGAACAGTGGTAAGAATGGACATCCCTGTTTTGTTCCTGACCATAAAGGAAAATCTCTCACTTTTTCCCCATTTAGGATGATATTAGTTATAGTTTTTCATATATGGCTTTTATTATGTTGAGGTATGTTCCCTCTAAACCTGCTTTGTCAAGCGTTTTTTTTTTTTTATCACGAAATGATGTTGTACTTGGTCAAATGATTTTTCTGCATCTGCTGAAATGATCATATGGTTTTTATCTTTTCTTTTTGAATGCGATGATAACGTTGATCTATTTGCAAAAGTTGAACAGCCTTGCGACACAGGAATATATTTCACTTGACCGTGGTGAGTGATTTTCTTAATGTATTGTTGGTTTGTATTTTGTTGAGGATTTTGCATCTCTGTTAATCAATGATATTGGCCTGTAGTTCTCTTTTTTTGTGGTGTCTTCACACACACTGGTTAAGGTATCAGGGTAACACTGGTCTCATAGAATGAATTTGAAAGTTTTCTTTCTTCTTCTATTTTTTGGAATACTTTGAGAAGTATATGAATTAACTCTTCTTAAAATGTTTGACAGAATTAGCCTGTAAAGCCATCCAGTTCTGATCTTTTTTTGTTGGGAGTTTTTTCTTATTACAAATTCAAATTCTTTGCTGGTTATCAGTCTGTTCAACTTTTTAATTTCTTATGGTTTCATCAGTTTTGGTAATTTATATGTTTCTAGGAATTATCCCATTTCTTTAAGGTTTTCCAATTTGTTGGCATATTAATTTTTCATAATATTCTCTTATGATTGTATTTCTGTGATGTTGGTTGTTATTTCTACTTTCTCATTTTTGATTTTATTTGGGTCCTTTCTCTTTTCTTTTAGATAAGTATGGATGCAAAGTTTATTAATTTTATTATTTTTTTTTCAAATAACCAGCTCCTGGTTTCATTAATCTATTTTTTAAGTTTCTATATCACTTATTTCTGCTCTAATCTTCATTATTTCCTTCCTCCTTCTCACTTTAGGCTTCATTTGTTTGTTGTTCTTTTTCTAGTTCCTTTAGGTGTAAAATTAGGTTGTTGAGATTTTTTTGCTTCTTAATGTAGGTCTGTGTTGTTGCAGACTTTCCTCTTAGGAACGATTTGGCTGCATCTCAAAGGTTTTGGATGGCGGTGTCTTCATTTGTATTTGTTTCCATGTATTTTTAAATTTATTCTTTTATTTCATGGTTAACCCATTCACTGTTTAGTAGCATGTTATTTAGCCTGCATGTATTTGTGGTCTTTCTAGATTTTTCCTGTGCTTGGCACTGTGGTCTCAAAAAGTCCATGGTATGACTTCAACCTTTTTGTATTTGTTAAGGCCTGTTGGCCTAATATGTGATCTATTCTGGAGAATGTGCCATGTGCACTTGAAAAGAGTGTTTATTTAGCTGTTCTAGGATGTAATGTTCTGAATATATACATTAAGTCCCATCTGGTCCAATGTGTCATACACTGAGAGCCATTTTTTCCTTGCAGATTTTCTGTTTAGATGATCTGTACATAGATGTAAGTGCAGTGTAAAACACCCCAACTATTATTGTATTGTTACCAATGAGTTCCTTTATGTTAATTATTAAATATTTTATATGTTTTAGTTGTCCCACATTGGGTACATAAATATTTACATTTTTTAACAACCTACTATTGCATTGCCCCTTTATGATTACATAGTGCCCTTCTTTGTCTCTTATTAATGTTTGCCTTAAAGTCTAGTTTTTCTTTTTTTTTCCTTTTTTTGTCTTTGTTTTATTTTGAGAGACAGAGAGAGAGAGAGAGAGAGAGTGAGTGGGGAAGAGGCAGAGAGAGAGGGGGGCACAGAATCTGAAGCAGGCTCCAGGCTCTGAGCTGTCAGCACAGAGCCTGACACAGGGCTTGAATCCATGAACTGTGAGATCATGACCTGAGCTGAAGTCGGAGGCTTAACTGACTGAGCCATCCAGGCGCCCCTGAAGTCTAGTTTTTCTGATATAAGTATTCCTAGTCTGGCTTTCTTTTGACACTCACATGATAAATTTTTCTCCATCCCTTCACTTTCAATCTGCAGGTGTCTGTAAGTCTAAAATGTGTCTCTTGTTGGCAGCATATAGATGGGTTATTCATTCTGACACCCTGTATCTTTTAATTATTAAGTCCATTTACATTCACAGTAATTATTAATAGATGTGTGTTTATTGCCATTTTATTACTTCTTTTGTGGTTGTATCTGGAGATTTTCTGTGCTACTTTTTCTTATGTTGATTTTCTTTAGTAATATATTGGATTTCTTTCTCTGTTTTCTTTGCATTTATTCGTGATTTTTTGATACATAGTTACAAGTAGGTTTGTGTATAACCTCTTCTACAAATAGCACTCTATAGTAAGTTGATGTTCATTTAAGTCTGAACCCATTTCTTTCTCCTCTCTTCTTCACGTTTTGTTTCAATTAGCAATAATTGCACCTCGGATAAACCTCATTGACTATGATACTGCCACTGCGCAAAGCTCCTCTTCATGTTTCGGATATGTTATTATAGTAGATATTCTTTTAAAAATGAATCCCTTGAGTGGGGGAGGAGGCAAGATGGCGGAGAGGAAGGGAGCTCTGTAAACTTCGTCTGTCCCATCGATTGAACAGAGAAGGACATTGCTCTCATCTGCAAGAGCGGAAGGAGAAAATACAGACTCCAGAAGGAAGAGAACCTGAAGGATAGCTGAGTGAGTGAGTGCGAACTGAGGAGATCTGAAAACGGGCCAGCCTGAGACGGGCAGGGGAGGTGGGAGCCCCAGCCCAATGCGGGGCAAGTGCGTGGAGCCCGAGAGACAAAGGGAAGAGACAGAGAGACTGAACACGCTCATCATACTGTCTCTGGGGAAGAGGTAAAGAACGCTTAAATGCACTTGGAGAGAGAAGCTCACTCCATAGATAACTGCTGGGTAGCCTAGATCCCAAACCCAGGAGGCACACAAGGGAAGGAACAGCTTCCATCCGGGCGCCATCTTGGCGAGGAGTCGGCAAACGCTGCTGTGGCGATGATAGGGGTGCTCACTTCGACCTCGGTTTTGGGAGTGGGACACACACCTCATTTCCACAGCGCATCTTGCCCCCAGCATTGGCTGCGCAAAACCTGAATCCCGGGTGCCAACAGGGAAAAAATAGCCCCTACTTCTGCGTGATCCCAGCAGAGAATTGGCGGCGGTGGAGACCTGGGTGCACACGCACAGGCTACAGGAGCTCCCAGCTCATTTCCAGCAGCTCAGGGCGCCGACTCAGGCAACAGCTGTGCACTCATTCCTCCCCCAACGCTAACACGATCCCCGCACTGGCGGTTGGGTCTGAGATGGTGTGCACTTCACCTACTGCTGTGCATCTCGCCTCAGGCAGGGTCAGCCGAAATCCCAGCCTGAGCCAAGACAAACCAATTACTCCCTCTAAGAAGCCAGCAACCAAAACAAAAACACCATCTGTGGTAGCATAAACAGTGCATGGACTGGAACTTTGAACCGAGGTAGGCCTGGAAAATACAACTCTTCTCAACCGGGGCAAAAGGAGATCAGACTCATTAGAGTAGCCTACAGTTCATAGTTCAGCAGAACTTGGTGTGCCACCTGCCTATCTAATCTCCGCAAACACCAAGGCAGAGCCTCTGAGAGCAGCCTCCAAGACCTACCACATCAAACCACGCCTATCCACAAGAGGGAGCTGCTGATTTTTTTAGGGGTTTTTTTTGTTTTTTTTAATAAGTTTTTTCTTTTTTTCCTTCTTTTTTTCCTATTCGCCTTTTTCTGTACTTATTTTTATTATTATTACTTTTTTTAACTTAAATTTTTTAAAATTTTACTCCTTATTTTCCTTTCTCCTTTCTCCCTTTCTTTTCTTACCTTCTTGCAATCCAGATATATTCTCCTATATCTCATCCCTACCTCTCCCCTCAACAGGTCATACACTTTTAGACTGTCCACTGTCCTTTATTGTCTCTGCTCCCTTTATTTTTTTTCCTTCCTTTTTTCTTCTTCTTTTTCTTTTCTTCTCCTCTTTTCGTCTATTTTCTCCCCGCTCTCTTTATTTTCTTTCTCCCTTTTAATGTGTTTGTTTGTTTGATTTGTCTGTGCGTTTGTGTGTTACTGTTCCCTCTGTGTTTGTCTGTCTGTTTTCCTTCTTAGGGCTACACCAAGAAACAAGCCAAAGTGTGCATGACAGCGAGATCCAAATACTGCTGAGTAGGGAAATAATATATCAAAGGCACAGCAAGCAGTGCTCAACGAGCTCTCAAAAGGTGACAAGAGATAGAAAAGTAGCAAAAATGACAAAACGAAGGAACTCTCCACTGAAGAACCTCCAGGAGGAAGTCACAGCCACAGAAACGCTCAAGGCAGAGCTAGACAACATACCAGATCAAGAATTTAAAAAACTTGTCATAAAATTAATTGCTGGGGTTGAGAAAAGCATCAAAGAATCAACTGAGACAATCACTAGGCACTTTGAAAATAGGTGTGATGAGTTAAAAAAGGCTCTAGAGGAGGTGAATAACAAACTGGAGGCAGCCACCTCAAGGATTGAAGAGGCAGAGAGAAGAATAGGTGAATTAGAAGATATAGTTCTAGCAAAAGAGGAAGCTGAAAAAAAGAGAGAGAAATTAATCCAGGAGCAGGAAAGGAGAATTCGAGACCTGAGTGACACAATCAAGCAGAACAACATCTGCATCATAGGAATTCCTGAAGAGGAAGAGAGAGAGAAACGGCCTGAAGGGATACTAGACCAAATTATAACTGAGAATTTCCGAAATATGGGAAAAGAAATAGACATTCAAATTCAAGAGGCACAAAGAACCCCCTTAAGATGTAACATGAATCGGCCTTCAGCACGACATATCATAGTGAAACTGGCAAAATATAAAGAGAGAATTCTGAAAGCAGCTAGAAAGAGAGGGCCCTCACATACAAAGGGAAACCTATCAGAGTGGTT
>NC_043717.1:53103523-53105129 GCF_006229205.1 Suricata suricatta
AAAAAGAGAGAACACCCAGATAGACAAAATCATGAATGAAAAAGGATCTATTACAACCAATCCCTTAGAAATACAAGCAATCATCAGAGATTACTATGAAGAATTATATGCCAACAAACTGGACAACACAGAAGAAATGGACACATTCCTAAATACACATGCACTGCCAAAATTCAAACGGGAAGAGATAGAAAGCATGAATAGACCAATAACCAGTGAAGAAATTGAATCCGTTATCAAAAATCTCCCAACCAATAAGAGCCCAGGGCCAGATGGCTTCCCAGGCAAATTCTACCAGACATTTAAAGCAGAGCTAATACCCATTCTTCCCAAACTATTCCAAAAAATAGAAATAGAAGGAAAACTTTCACACTCATTCTATGAAGCCAGCATCACCTTGATACCCAAACCAGACAGAGACGCAGCCAAAAAAGAGAACTACAGACCAATATCATTAATGAATACAGATGCAAAAATACTCAACAAGATACTAGAAAATCGAATTCAACAGCACATAAAAAGAACTATGCATCATGATCAAGTGGGATTCAATCTTGGGTTACAGGGCTGGTTCAATATTCGCAAATCCATCAATGTGATCCATCATATTAACAAAAGAAGGGAAAAAACCCCATATGATCCTGTCGATAGATGCAGAAAAAGCATTTGACAAAATACAGCACTCTTTCTTAATAAAAACCCTTGAGAAAGTCGGAATAGAAGGAACTTACCTAAACATTATAAAAGCAGTTTATGAAAAGCCCACGGCCAATATTATCCTCAATGGGGAAAAATTGAGAGCTTTCCCCCTGAGATCAGGAATACGACAGGGGTGTCCACTCTCACCACTGCTGTTTAACATAGTGTTGGAAGTCCTGGCAACAGCAATCAGAGAACAAAAGGAGATAAAAGGCATCAGAATTGGCAAAGAAGTAGCCAAACTTTCACTTTTCGCAGATGACATGATACTCTACATGGAAAACCCAATTGACTGCACCAGAAGCCTTCTAGAACTGACTAATGAATTCAGTAAAGTTGCAGGATACAAAATCAATGTACGGAAATCAGTTGCATTCCTATACACCAAAAATGAGGCAGCTGGAAGAAAATCAAGAAACTGATTCCATTCACGATTGCACGGAAAACTATCAAATACCTAGGAGTAAACCTAACCAAGAATGTAAAAGACCTGTATGATGAAAACTATAGGAAACTTATGAAAGAGATTAAAGAAGACACCAAGAAATGGAAAAACATTCCCTGCTCATGGATTGGAAGAATAAACATTGTGAAAATATCATTACTACCCAAAGCAATCTACACATTCAATGCAATCCCCATCAAAATTGCACCAACATTCTTCTCAAAGCTAGAACAAACTATCCTCAAATTCGTATGGATCCACAAAAGACCCCGAATAGCCAAAGTTATATTGAAGAAGAAAAGCAACACGGGAGGCATCACAATCCCAGACTTTAGCCTCTACTACAAAGCTGTCATCATCAAGACAGTATGGTATTGGCACAAAAACAGACACATAGTCCAATGGAATAGAATAGAGAACCCAGAACTGGGCCCACAAATGTACGGCCAATTAATTTTTGAC
>NC_043717.1:53105229-53108878 GCF_006229205.1 Suricata suricatta
TGGTGCAACCGCTCTGGAAAACAGTGTGGAGGTTCCTCAAAAAAACTATCCATAGAACTCCCTTATGACCCAGCAATAGCCCTGCTAGGGATTTACCCAAGGTATACAGAAGTGCTGATGCATAGGAGCACATGTACCCCAATGTTCATAGCAGCACTGTCAACAATAGCCAAAACATGGAAAGAGCCTAAATGTCCATCACCTGATGAGTGGATCGAGAAGATGTGGTATATATATACAATGGAGTATTACATGGCAAAAAGAAAGAATGACATATGGCCATTTGTAGGAAAGTGGATGGACCTCGAGGGTGTCATGCTAAGCGAAATAAGTCAGGCAGAGAAGGACAGATACCATATGTTTGCACTCATAGATCTAACAGGAGAACAGGAGAAACCTAATGGAAGATCAGGGGGGAGGGGAAGAGGGAAAGAGAGTTGGGGAGAGAGAGGGGCGCAAAACTTGAGAGATTATTGAATACTGAAAACGAAATGAGGGTTGAAGGGGAAGGGGGAGGGGGTAAAAGAGATAGTGGTGATGGAGGAGGGCACTTGAGGGGAAGAGCATTGGGTGTTGTATGGAAACCAATTTGACAATAAACTCTTAAAATAAAAAATAAAAAATAAAGCAGCCAATGGAATGAGAGAGGATATTTGCAAATGATGTAACTGATAAAGGGTTAGTATCCAAAATACATAAAGATAAAATTCAATATCAAAACAACAAATAATTGAATTAAAAATGGCAGAAGAGAGGCGCCTGGGTGGCTTAGTTGGTTATGCGTCTGGCTTCGGCTCAGGTCAGGATCTCATGATTTATGGGTTCAAGCCCTGCGTCAGGCTCTGCGCTGACAGCTAGCTCAGAGCCTGGAGCCTGCTTTGGAGTCTGTATCTCCCTCTTTCTCTGACCCTCCCCTGCTCGCACTGTCTCTCTCTGTCTCTCAAAAATAAATGAAAAACAGAAAAATATTTTTAAAATTGGCAGAAGACTTTTTTCCAAAGAAGACTTATGCATAGCCAATAGGCACATGGAAAGATGTTCATCACTTCCCATCAGGGGAAGGCAAATCAAAACTACAGTGAGACATCACCTCACACCTGTTAGAATGGGTAAAATCAACAACAGAAGAAACAACAAGTGTTGGGGAGGATGTGGAGAAAAAGGATTCCCCATGCACTGTTGGTGGGAATGCAAATGGTGCAAACACCAGTGGAAAGTAGTATGGAAGTTCCTTAAAAAGTTAATAATAGAACTACATTATGATACAGTAATCATACTATTAGGTATATACCAAAAATATAGGAAAACACTAATTCAGAGTAGTACATGCACCCTTATGTTTATAGCAGCATTATTTACAATAGCCAAATTATAGAAGCAGCCACATGTCCATTGATAGATAAATAAATAAAAAAGAAGACAGCAGTCGAGTAGGAAAAACCCAGGCTCGCCTTGTCCCACTAATACAACTAGATCTCTATCAAATCATCGTAAATACTGCAGAAATCAACCTGAATACTGACAGAACAAATTCCACAACTAAAAGGAGAGAAGAGGCCACACTGAAGAAGGTAGGAAGGTAGGAAGTGAGAAGATATGATTTAGGGGAAAAACAGATCCTGCCTGCTTTGTAGGGGAGGGCATCATGGTCATGGAGAAGGACAAGAAGGAGAAGAGCACACAGGGAAATGCAAAAGGAAAATGTTTCCCCGTAGCCATTGTCTTGTAAAGCAAAGAGGCTGAATTTTGTGAGTCCTTAGAACCAGCGGGGCTTAAAGCCTGGAGTTTTAAAGGTCTGCAATCTTGGCTGGGATAGACATCAGAGAGCACTACACTGTTCCTAGAGAAAAGACAGACAAACAACCCAGGGGCATACAGCATGAAAACAGAGATCTGGAGATTACCTGGAGCACATAGTGAGGAGATTATTTTGTCTTCTCAGGTGTCCCTGAAAGGCAGCATTTGTGGAGACATCTCTCCAGGAACAAAGGAGCTGGCTGGTTCCATTTCTCTCCTCTGCTCCTCAGAAAAAACACAGAGCCACATGCTGGAAGCAGTCCAGTGCAAACACTAGATGCCTAACTTGCTTATACTAAGCCCTGCCCCCCTTGCATTACAGTGGAATTGCCTTCTCAGCCATGCTTGCCTATGTCCTAGCAGTCTTGGCCCCTCCCTCAGGAGACCAGCACAAAGCCTGACCACACCACATGTCCTGACCAGAGAGTTTTGCAGGGCCTCAGTTATCATGGAAGTGGTATCACGTCTTATTCAAGTAGATGAGAGTACATCTAGTTAAAACTCACCACATTCAGTCCAGGGAGCAAACACTCTCCACAGCAGGCAAGGAGAGCCTCTGCAGATGACAGACCTGAATGATAGAGTAGCCAAAACAACAACAGAGAACATGTAACACATTAGAGGTACTCCCTGAAGTGCCAGGCCCTTGGCACTACAGGACCTCTTCTTCATAAGACTATTACTTCCATGAGCAGGAGACATAACTCACTTTTCTACCATGGAGATTTAGCCAAAATACAAAAATGAAGGAATTTATCCCAAATGAAAGAACTAGATTAGGCCACAGTCAGAGATGTAAGCAAAAACAGATAAAAGTAACATGCCTGTTACAGAACTTAATGCTACAATGATAAGGATACTCTTGGGGCTAGAGAAAAGAGTGGAAGACACCAGTGAGACCCTTACCACAGAGATAAAAGAGTTAAAAAAAAGAGCCAGAGGTGAAGAATATAATAAACAAAATTGGAAAGAGGCCTGATGCAATGAACACCAGGCCAGGAAAACAGAGGAACAAATTAGTGATTTAGAATACAAAATAATGGGAAACAATGAAGCCGAACACATGAGAGAAGAATTATGGAACGTAAAAATAGACTTAGGAAACTCACTGACTCCATAAAATGTAATAACATTCATATTATAAGGGTCCAGAAGAAGAAGAGAGAGAAACAAGGGCAGAGAATTTACTTGAGGAAATAATAACTGAAAAATTCCCTAATCTGGGGAAGGAAACAGACATGGAAATCCCAGAAAGCACAGAAAACTCCCATCAGAATCACCAAAAGAAGGCCAACCCCAATTAATACTGTAATTAAATTTGCAAAATATAGTGGTAAAAAATCTTAAAAGTAGCAAGATAAAAGAAAGCATTAACTTACAAGGGAAGACCCATAAAACCAGCTGCAGATTTCTTAACAGAAACTTGGCAAGCCAGAGGAAGCAGCTTATATTCAAAGAGCTGCATGGGAAAAATCTGCAGCCAAGAACATTTTATGCAGCAAGGCTACCATTCAAAATAGAAGGGGAGGTAAAGAGTTTCCCAGACAAAAACAAAACCAAAATAAACTAAAAGAATTCATGACCACTAAACCAGCCCTGCAATAAATATGAAAGAGGGACTCTTTGAGTGGAAAGGAGAGACTGAAAGTGACATAAAGGCGGGAAACAAAAAGCCAGTAAAAATGAGTATTTCTGTAAAACATCAGTCAAGGGATTCATTTTTATTTTTTTTTATTTTTTTTTGAAATTTTATTTTATTTTATTTTTTTTACTTTATAAAGTTTCATATTTTTTAACATATGCAATTATTTTCCATCATTTACAATACAGTAGTTACAATGACACTCCAAAC
>NC_043717.1:53108978-53121281 GCF_006229205.1 Suricata suricatta
CATTGGGGTACATGTGCTCCTATGCATCAGCACTTCTGTATACCTTGGGTAAATCCCTAGCAGGGCTATTGCTGGGTCATAAGGGAGTTCTATGGATAGTTTTTTTGAGGAACCTCCACACTGTTTTCCAGAGCGGTTGCACCAGTTTACATTCCCACCAAGAGTGTAGGAGGGTGCCCGTCTCTCCACCCCCTCGCCAGCATCTAGAGTCTCTTGATTTGTTCATTTTAGCCACTCTGACTGGTGTGAGATGGTATCTCAGTGTGGTTTTGATTTGTGTTTCCCTGATGATGAGTGATGTTGAGCATTGTTTCATGTGCCTGTAGGCCATCTGGATGTCCTCTTTGGAGAAGTGTCTGTTCATGTCTTCTGCCCATTTCTTCACTGGGTTATTGGTTTTTGGGTGTGAAGTTTGGTGAGATCTCTGTAGATTTTGGATACTAGCCCTTTATCTGATATGTCATTTGCAATATCTTTTCCAATTCTGTCGGTTGCCTATTAGTTTTCTTGATTGTTTCCTTTGCCTTGCAGAAGCTTTTTATCTTCATGAGGTCCCAAGAGTTCAGTTTTGCTTTCATTTCCCTTGCCTTTGGGGATGTGTCGAGTAGGAAATTGCTGCGGATGAGGTCTAGGAGGTTGTTTCCTACTTTCTCCTCGAGGGTTTTGATGGTTTCCTGTCTCACATTGAGGTCCTTCAGCCATGTTGAATTTATTTTTTGTATGGTGTAAGAAAGTGGTCTAGTTTCATTGGCTGCTTTTTAGTTTTGTCGATTGTTTACTTTGCTGTGTAGAAGCTTGTTATTTTGATGTAGTTCCAATAGTTTATGTTTCTTTTATTTCCCTTTTCTCCGGAGATTGCTTTTTTGTCTTTTTCTTTTTTTTCATCATAAGTGTACACTATAATTAATCCCCATCACCTATTTTACCCATTACCTCACCAAACTCCACTACAGTGACCATCAGTGTGTTCTTTACAGTAGAGTCTGTTTCTTGGTTTGTCTCTCTCTTCTTTTCTGCTTGCTAATTTGTTTTGTTTCTTAAATTCCACATGAATGAAGTCATATTTGTCTTTCTCTGACTGACTTATTTTGCTTAGCATTATACTCTAGCTCCATCCATGTCACAAATGGGAAGATTTTATCTTTTTTTTTTATAGCTGAAGACATATCTAGAAAAATATTGTTATGGTTGATATCAAAGAAATGACTGCTTGTACTCTCTTCTAGGAGTTTTGTGGTTGGAGGTCTCAGATTTATTCCTTTAATCCATTTTAAGTTTATTTTCATGTATGGTGTAAGTACACGGTCCAATTTCATTCTTTTGCATGTAGCTGTCCAGTTTCTCCAACACCATCGGTTGAACAGACTGACTTTTTTCCATTGTATATTCATCTCTTCTTTGTCAAATATTAATTTACCATATAACTGTGGGTTTATTTTTGAGTTTTCTATTCTTTTCTATTGATCCACGAGTCTATTTTTTTGCATTTAATATAGTTTATTGTCAAATTGGTTTCCATACAACACCCAGTGGTCATCTCAACAAGTTCCAGGAGTCTATTTTTAATGCCAGTACCATAATGTTTTAATTACTACCACTTTGTAATATAACTTTAAGTCTGGAATTGTGATACTTCCAATTTTGTTTGTCTTTTTGAGGATTGTTTTGGTATTCTAGGTCTTTTGTGATGCCACACAAATTTTATGATTGCTTGTTCCAGTTCTGTGAAAAATTCTGTTGGTATTTTGATAAAGATTGCATTAAATTTATAGATTGCTTTGGGTAGTATGAACATTTTAACAACCCATGGGCATGGAATATCTTTCCATTTATTTGTATTGTCTTGAATTTATTTCTTCATATTATAGTTTTCAGAGTATAGGTCTTTCACCTCTTTGGTTAAGTTTAGACAGATATTTTATTGGTTTTGGTGCAATTTCAAATGGAATTGCTTCTTAATTTTACTTTCTTCTGCTTCATTATTAGTATATAGGAATGAAAAAATTCCTGTACATTGATTTTGTATACTGCATATTTAAAAAATTCATTTATGAGTTTTGGTAGGGTTTTGGTAGAGTCCTTAGGGTTTTCTTTACACAATATTATGACATTTGCAAATATTGAGAGTTTTACTTCTTCCATACCTATTGGGATGCCTTTTATTTCTTTTTGTTGTCTGATTGGTGTGGCTAGGACTTCTAGTATTATGATGAATAAAGCAGTAAGAGTGTATATTCTTGTCTTGTTCCTGACCCTACAGGAAATGCTCTAAATTTTCCCCCACTGAATATTATATTGGCTATGAGTTTTTCATTTAAGGCCTTTGTTATGTGAAGATATATTCCAAGTCTATTTTGCACACAGTTTTTTTGTGTGTGTGTCATGAATGGATGTTGTACTTTGTCAAGTGTATTATTTTCTCTATCTATTGAAATAATCATGATTTTTATCCTTCCTCTTATTAATATGACCTACCTTGTGGTTGTTTTGTGAATATTAAATCACTCTTGCATTTTGGGAATAAATCCCACTTGAATGTTCTGTATGAATTTTTAATGTATTGTTGGATTTGGTTTGCTAATATTTTCTTGAGGTTTTTGCATGTACATTTATGAGAGTTATTGGCCTGTAGTTCTCTTTTGTTGTGGTATTTTAATCTGGTGTTGGTATTAGGATGATATTGGCCTCATGGAATGAATTTGGAAGTTTTCCTTTCCTTTCTATTTTATGGGAACAATTTGAGAAGAACATGTATTAACTCTTTACATGTTTGCTAGAATTTGCTTGTGAAGGCCTCTGATGCTGGACTTTTATTTTGGGGGATTTTTTTTGATAGTGGATTCCATTTTATTGTTGGTAGTTGGTCTGTTTAAATTTTCTATCCCTTCCTGTTTCATTTTTGGTATGTTATGTGCTTCTAGGACTGTTTGTGCTGGTCTTTTGGGCCAGGGGCCTGAATTATGTGGACCAAGGCCAGCATCACTGGGAAGGTGGATTCACCAAAACACTGCGGAGGGGTGCTTGGTGGGAACAAGTTAGGCAATGAATGATGGTGCTGTGCTGGTTCCCCCAAGTGGCCATTGTTTATGCTGGGGGGTTGGTTGGGGGAGAAATGGCACCTGCCAGCTCCTGTGTTCCTGGAGGGTATCCCCATCACCTATCTCTGCAGGCCACACTCTGATATGAGAAAATCATTCTCCATCCTCTTTGCCCCTGGCATTTTCCAAACTGCTGCTGATTCTATGCTGAATCAGCATGGGCTGCTTATAGTGCTGTATCTTTAAGGGTGGGGACTCAGCTTCTCAATGCCTTAGGGGCTCTCACTAAACCAAATCTGCCTGTTTTTTTTTTTTTTAATTCCACGCTTTAAGTCCCACTGGTTTTAAGAACTAACAAAATTCTGGCCCCTCTCAGGCAAATGTTATAGGGATTTGTCCTGTGGGCTCCCCAGTATGAAGGTCTGTTTTTCACCCTTCTCTATGCCACTAGCTCTTTCCCGACTCTAGATGCCCATGGTCTGTCTGTGTCCAAACTGTCTTCACCTTTCATACCTTCTGCAATGTGACCTCTTCTCTACCTTTAGATGTGGTATCTGTTATGCCAGTCTTCAGATAATTTTCTGGGTTATTTGTGCTGATATGAGTGTTATCTAGTTGCATCTGTGGACGAGGTAAGCTTAGGGTTCTCCAACTCTGTCATCTTCCCACCCGACCTAAATCTTACAAATTGCTACAGGATTTGCATTTGTTGCATTTATTCCTTTCTTTTCCTCACTTATCTTCTTTTGGATTAATCAAGAATTTTATTATATCATTTCACCTCCACCAGCTTATTAAATATTATTTCATTATTACTTTAATGGTTACTCCAGAGGAGCTCTTCTCAACCAGATTCCACCAGAGTATTATGCCATAATTTCTTAGACATCCATTGTAAATACTAACTTACTTTCTTTGTATTTAAAAAGAGCTAGTATGTGCAACCCTTGGGGGAAGTTAAAAATACCATTTTCTGTAGTTTAATTCTGTCATGGAACCCTGTTTGAGAGATTACAACGTGCATCCTTGATTGGTTAGAGTGTATCTTAAATTAGTACTTTTACTACTTCCTGAATAATAGAAGAATTTTTACAACATTTTAACTCCATTCACATTCTGCCTGCTCCTCCACCCCTTTTTTTTTTTTTTGCCATTTTGGTCATTTATTTTACTTCTACTTTTGTTATTTTGTCCACAAAGCACTGTTATTAGTGTTGCTTTAAATGGTCAGGAGTGTTTTTATTTATACTTTATTTTTCTCTTTATTCCTTCCTGCATTCCTATGCTTCTGCCTGGGGTCATTTTTTTTTTCCTATCTAAAGAACTTCCTTTGTATTTCTTTTAGTATGAGTCTGTTAGTGATACATTCTCAGTTTTTACTTATCTGAACATGACTTTATTTCACTTTTATTTATAAAGGATATTTTCACTGAATATAATATTCTAGTCTGGCAGTTATTTTCTCCCAGTAATTTATAGGTGTCATTCATTGTCTTGTGGAGTTCATCGGTTTGTTGAGAAGTAAGCTGTAAGTTTGATCATTGTTCACCTGAAAGCAATGTATCTTTTCTTACCTCTGGATATTTTAAAGATTTTCTCTTTGTCTTGATTTCTGTAAGAGTTGCCATGGGAAAGCAACTGAGCAGCCACTTTGATGTGGAGAGCTGCGAGCACTGACAACCCCCACTTGCAAACCTGGGATGACCCAAGCCATTTGAAAAGCACCAGTGGCCATTTTATTGCAGATCAGATAATAGTTCCAGGCACCACCAGGACTGACGACCCCCACTCTCCAATCTGGACTGTCTCAAACTGGAATGCCTCACCATGGAATTCCAGCATCCCCCTCCCCACCGAAGCGAACAGCCAATTGAATCCTGCCACCGTCCAAAGATGCCCCTCCTTGGCTATCGACCCACCTGAGCTCAAACCCAGAACTCCTGCACCCATAAAACACTTTGCTCTCCCATACCAGGTGCGACTTCCCTGACTCCCTGCTCCAGAGTCACGGAACCTCGCCCGGGAATTGCAGACTCCAATAAAGGCCTTCTTGGCTCCATAAGGTGGTCTCTTTTTCCTACCATCTCTGCCTCCATCTATTAAACTTTACAGTTTCCAGAAGTTGGATTATTAAATGCTTAAGTTGTTTTTCTTTGTATTTATCTTGCTCAGAGACTTCAGCCTTTTTGAATATGTGAATTAATACTTTTGAAAAACGTTTTGTCATTATTTTTTCAAATATACTTTCTGTTCCATTTTTTCCTATTGTTCTTGGACTCCAGAACTTTTACTATATCTGTCCCTTAATGCTCTTTCAATTTTCCAATCTTTTCTCTCTCTCTTTTGTGCTTTAATCTGAATATTTTCCACTATTTTTCAGTTCATCAATCCTCTCTTCTGCTGTTTCTCATATGGTGTTAATGCCAACTATTGCATTCCCAATTTCAATTATTATATCTTTCAGTTTTTAAATTCCATTTGATCCTTTCTTAAACTTCCAATTTTTCATAGTGAAATTCATCTTCTAAGTATATTTCTGAACATACATCATAGTTTATACAAGTTTTGGCTGACAATTCCAGAAATGTGATTTATATATTTTTTAAATATTAAAAATTTTTTATTTTTTATTGTATAAATACAATTGTATAATATATACAACATAAAATGTAGTAGTTTAAATATTCAGCTCACTGGCATCAATTACATTTACACTGTTCTGCAACCATCCTTACCACCCAGCTCCACAATTTTTCATTATCCTAAACAGAAACTTCATACCTATGAAAGTTAACTCCCCATTACCCTCTCCTTCTGGCAACCAACCTTGAGTCCTTTAATGGCAACCACCATTCTGTATTCTGTCTCCATAAATTTGACTGCTTTAAGTAGTTCATATAGGTGTAATTGTACAATATTATTCCTTTTGTATCTGGCTTGTTTCACTTAGCATAATGTCTTCAAGGTTCATCCCTGTTTTAGCATGTCAGCGTTTCCATCCTTTTAAAGCTGTATAATATTCCATTTATATATATCCATTATAAATTAAATTTATAAATTATATACTAAGATATTATATATAGAATTATAATACTTTATATATGTGACATGTGTATCATATATATGTAATTTTGTCTATTCATTCAGTCAATGGACATTTGGATTATTTCCACCTCTTTGACATTGTAACTAATGCTACTTTGAATACTGGTGAACAAATAATCTGTTATGGTTCCTGTTTTCCCTTCCTTTTGGTATATATACACAAGTGGAATGGATGGATCAATTCTATGTTTAATTTTATAAGGAACTGTCATACTGTTTTCCACAACAGCTTCACTATTTTATATTCCCACCAACAGAGCATAAGAGCTCAAATTACTGCATACATTCACCAACATTTGTTATTTTCTGGATGGATGGATGGATGGATGGATGCATTCATTCATTTTATTTTATTTTTATTTAAAGATTTTTTAACGTTTTTATTTATTTTTGAGAGAGAGAGCAAGAGAGAGAGCAAGCATGAGCAGGGGAGGGTCAGAGCAAGAGAGGGAAACACAGAATCCAAAGACAGGCTCCAGACTCTGAGTTAGCTGCCAGCACAGAGCCTGACGTGGGGCTTGAACCCACGAGCCTTGAGATCATGACCTGAGCCAAAGCTGGACGCTCAACCAACTGAGCCACCCAGGAGCCCCTGGGTGTGCAGAGCACATTTTATAACAGCCATGCTAATGAGCATGAAGTGATATTTCATTGGGGGTTTGACCTGCATTGCCCTAATGATTAGTGTTGTTGAAGCTGTCTTATTTTTTTTAAATTTTTTTAATGTTTGTTTATTTTTAAGAGAGACAAAGCACTAGTGAGGGAGGGACAGGGAGAGAGGGAATCAGAGAATCTGCAGCAGGCTCCAGGCTGAGCTGTCAGCACAGAGCCCAGTGTGGCACTCGAACTCACAAACTGCAAGATCATGACCTGAGCCAAAGTCAGAAGCTTAACTGACTGAACCACCCAGGTGCTCCTTTGAGGCTGTTTTAATGTACTGATTGACCATTTGTATATTTCTCTGGACCAATATCTATTCAAGCCCTTTGCCCTTTTTAATTGGGTTTCAGTTTAAAAAAAAAAAACACGTCCCCCAGCTTTATTGATATAACTGACATAAAACACTGTGTAAGTAATTTAAGGGGTAAGCCCCACAGTGAGTTATGTGCTACAGTGTGGAGCCTGCTTCTGATTCTCTCTCTCCCTTTCTCTATGCTCCTTCCACACTCATTCACTCACACACACTCTCTCTCTCAAAATAAATAAACATAAAAAACAAAGTACAAATTGCAAAGACTATTCTTTCAGTATGTACATATTTTATAAAAAATGATTGAAAGCAAATACTCCAAAACAAAAACAGTAGCTTCCTATGAGTTATAGGATTACAGGTGACTTTGCTCTTTTTCCTTCATGCTTTCCTCTATTTTACATTTCCCTGCGTTCAATATGTATATGTCAATTTGTAATCATAACTTACTACTTATGAAACTTAAAGAGAATAGTACATCTACTATTCAAATGAAGCTAGGAGATAAATTTACAATTCCTGAAGAAATAAAATCCATTCTAAAACGGATATATTTGATGTTCAAAAATTTGCACAGGTAAACTCCATCTGACCCATCTATCGAACTGAGAAGGACATTACTCTCATCTGCAAGAGTGGAAGGAGAAAATATGGACTCCAGAAAGAAGACAACTTCAAACACACCTGAGGACTTGGCGGCGGTGGAGACCTGGGTGCGTGCTCAGGCTGCAGGAGCTCTCAGCTCATGTCTGGCAGAGCCCGGTACCTCGGGCAGCAGCAGCACGAATCCCAGCTGGTGCCAAGAGAAACTCATCCCTCCCCCAATGCGATTGCATCCCGACTGGGGGCTGGGAATCCCCAGCAGTATCTGTGAGGGTGTGCACTTCACTTCCTGCTGCGCACCTCGCCTCAGCCAGGGGCAGGCTGAATCCCTGCTTGATCCAAGACAAACTGATCCCTCCCCCTAAGAAGCCAGCCACCAAAGCAAGTACATTTCATCTGTGGTAGCATAAAAGTGCATGGACTGGAACTTTGAACTGAGGTGGGCCTGGAAAACACAACTTGGCTCACCATGTCACAAGGAGATCAGACTTATTAGAGTGGCCTACAGTGCATAGTTCCAGTGGACCATAGTATGCCGCCATTCTACTCTCTGCAGACCCCAAGGCGGAGCTTCTGAGAGCAGCCTCCAAGACCTACCACACCAAACCACGCTTATCCACAAGGAGGAGCTGCTACATTTTTTTCTTTTTCTTTTTTCTTCTTTTTTTGTGCTTATTTTTTATTATTATTACCCTTTTTACTTAAATTTTTAAAAATTTTTACCCCTTATTTTCCTTTCTCCTTTCCCCCCCCCCTTTTTTTTTTACCTTCTTGCAATCCAGATATATTCTCCTGTATCTCATCCTTACCTCTCCCCTCAACTGGTCATACACTTTTAGACTGTCCATTGTCCTTTGTTGTCTCTGACCCCATTTATTTTTTTTTCTTCTCTTATTTTCATCTCTTTCCTCTCCATTTTCTTTCTTTCCTTTCCCCCTTTTAATTTGTTTGTTTGTTTGTTGATTTGTCTGTGCTTTTCTGTGCTTCCATCTGTTCCATCTGTGTTTGTCTGTCTGTTTTCCTTCTTAGGGCTACACCAAGAAACAAGCCAAAGTGTGCATGACAGTAAGTCCCAAATATTGCTGAGTAGGGAAGTAAAATATTCAAAGGCACAACAAGAGAAACTGAGAGACACCATTAAAAGAATATTTCCTGAAACGACAGGCCCTGGAAAGTCAATACGCCTCCTTTAACAGAGCAATATTAACAGGTACACAGTGAACAACGAGCTTTTTAAAGCTGACAAGAGACAGAAAACTAGCAAAAATGACAAAATGAAGGAACTCTCCACTGAAGAACCTCCAGGAAGAAGTCACAGCGACAGAACTGCTCAAGGCAGATCTAGACAACATACTGGATCAAGAATTTAAAAAAACTTGTCATAAAATTAATCACTGGGGTTGAGAAAAGCATCAAACAAGCAACTGAGACAATAACTAGGCACTTTGAAAATAGGTGTGATGAGTTAAAAAGGGCTATAAATGAGGTGAATAACAAAATGGAGGCAGCCACCTCAAGGATTGAAGAGGAAGAGAGAAGAATAGGTGAATTAGAAGATATAGCAAAAGAGGAAGCTGAAAAAAGAGAGAGAGAAAAATCCAGGAGCAGGAAAGGAGAAGTTGAGACCTGAGTGATACAATCAAAGGGAACAACATCCGTTCATAGGAATTCCTGAAGAGGAAGAGAGAGAGAAAGGGCCTGAAGGGATACTAGACCAAATTATAACTGAGAATTTCCAAAATCTGGGAAAAGAAATAGACATTCAAATTCAAGAGGCACAAATGACCCCCTTAAGACGTAATTTGAATCAACCTTCGGCATGACATACCATAGTGAAACTGGCAAAATATAAAGATAAAGAGAGAATTCTGAAAGCAGCTAGGGAGAAAAGGGCCCTAACATACAAAGGGAAACCTATCAGAGTGGTTACAGACCTATCTTATGGAACTTGGCAGGCCAGGAAGGAATGGCAGGAAATCTTCAATGTGATGAACAGAAAAAACATGCAGCCAAGAATCCTTTATCCAGCAAGCCTGTCATTCAAAATAGGAGAGATAAAAGTGATCCCAAATAAACAAACATTGAGAGAATTCATGTCCACCAAGCCACCCTACAAGAAATCCTAAGAGGGACTCTATAAGGGAAATGTTGCAAAGAATACAAAGTGCCAGAGACACCACTATAAACATGAATTCTAGGGAGAACACAATGACTCTGAACCCACATTTTTTCAGTAATAACACTGAATGTAAATGGACTGAATGCTCCAACCAAATGACACAGGGTAGCAGAATGGATAAAAAAACAAAACCTATCTATTTGCTGTCTACAAGAGACTAATTTTTGACCGGAAGACACCTTCAGGTTGAAAGTAAAGGGATGGAGAAATATCTATCATGCGACTGGAAGCCAAAAGAAAGTTGGAGTAGCCATACTTATATCAGACAAATTGGACATTAAAGTAAAAGCAGTAACAAGAGATGAAAAAGGACATTATATAATAATTACAGGGTCTCTCCATCAGGAAGAGCTAACAATTATATATATCTATGCATCAAATTCGGGAGCACCCAAATACATAAAGCAATTAATCACACAAAGAAACAATCTTGTTGACAAAAATGTGCTAATTGCAGGGGACTTTAATACTCCACTGACAGCAATGGAAAATCAACCGGACAGAAAATAACTACAGAAGCAATGGACCTGAACAACACATTGGAACAGATGGAACTGATAGATATATTTAGAACTCTGCATCCTGAAGATAGGAAATTCACCTTCTTTTCGAGTGCACATGGCACATTCTCCAAGATAGATCACATACTGGGGCATAAATCAGCCCTCCTAAGTATAAACGAATAGAGATCACACCATGCACACTTTCAGATCACAATGCTATGAAACTTGAAATGAACCACAGGAAAAAGTCTGGAAAACCTCCAAAAATGTGGAGGTTAAAAACCACCCTACTAAAGGATGAATGGGTTAACTGGGCAATTAGAGAATAAATTAAAAAATATATGGAAACCAACGAAAATGAAAATACAACAATCCAAAATCTCTGGGACGCAGCAAAGGCAGTCCTAAGAGGAACGTATATTGCAATCCAGGCCAATCTCAACAAACTAAAAAAAGTGCAAATTCAAAATTTAACAGAGCACATACTGGAACTAAAAGGGAAGCAGCAAGAGCACCTCAAACCCAGCAGAAGAAGATAAATAATAAATATCAGGGCAAAGATAAACAATATAGAACCCAAAAGAACAGTTTAGCAGATCAATGAAACTAAGAGTTGGTTCTTTGAAAAAATAAACGAAATCCATAAACCTCTAGCCAGGTTCCTCAGAAAGAAAAGAGAGAACACCCAGATAGACAAAATCATGAATGAAAAAGGATCTATTACAACCATTCCCCTAGAAATACAAGCAATCATCAGAGATTACTATGAAAAAATTATATGCCAACAAACTGGACAACACAGAAGAAATGGACAAATTTCTAAATGCACATGCACTGCCAAAATTCAAACAGAAAGAGATAGAAAGCATGAGTAGACCGATAACCAGAGAAGAAATTGAATCTGTTATCAAAAATCTCCCAACCAATAAGAGCCCAGGGCCAGATGGCTTCCCAGCAGAATTCTACCAGACATTTAAAGCAGAGCTCATACCCATTCTTCTCAAACTATTCCAAAAAATAGAAACAGAAGGAAAAATTCCAAACTCATTCTAGGAAGCCAGCATCACCTTGATACCCAAACCATAGAGACACCCAACCAAAAAAGAGAACTATAGACCAATATCCTTAATGAATATACATGCAAAATACTCAGTAAGACACTAGCAAATCAAATTCAACAGCATATAAAAAGAATTATCCATCATGATCAAGTGGGATTCATTCCTGAGTTACAGGGCTGCTTCAATATTCACAAACCCATCAATGTGATACATCACATTAACAAAGGAAACCGTAAAACCATATGATCCTGTTGATAGATGCAGAAAAAGCATTTGACAAAATACAGCACCCATTCTTAATAAAAACCCTTGAGAAAGTTGGAACTTACCTAAACACTATAAAAGCAGTTTATGAAAAACCCACAGTCAATATCATCCTCAAAGGGGAAAAACTGAGAGCTTTCCCACTGAGATCAGGAGCACGACAGGGGTGTCCACTTTCACCACTGTTGTTTAACATAGTGCTGGAAGTCCTAGCATCAGCAATCAGACAACAAAAGGAAATAAAAGGCATCAGAATTGGCAAAGAAGTCAAACTTTCACTTTTCGCAGATGACATGATACTCTACATGGAAAACCCAATCGACTCCACCAGAAGCCTTCTAGAACTGATCCATGAATTCAGTAAAGTCGCAGGGTACAAAATCAATGTACAGAAATCAGTTGCATTCCTATACACCAAAAATGAAGCAGCCGAAAGAGAAATTAAGAAACTGATCCCATTCACGATTGCATGAAAAACCATCAAATACCTAGGAGTAAACCTAACCAAGGATGTAAAAGACCTATATGATGAAAACTATAGAAAACTTATGAAAGAGATTAAAGAAGACACCAAGAAATG
>NC_043717.1:53121381-53122893 GCF_006229205.1 Suricata suricatta
TAGGAGTAAACCTAACCAAGGATGTAAAAGACCTATATGATGAAAACTATAGAAAACTTATGAAAGAGATTAAAGAAGACACCAAGAAATGGAAAAACATTCCTTGTTCATGGATCGGAACAATAAACATTGTGAAAATATCATTACTACCCAAAGCAATCTACACATTCAATGCAATCCCCATCAAAATTACACCAACATTCTTCTCAAAGCTAGAATAAACTATCCTCAAATTCGTATGGAACCACAAAAGACCCTGAATAGCCAAAGTAATATTGAAGATGAAAACCAAAATGGGAGGATCACAATCCCAGACCTTAGCCTCTACTACAAAGCATCATCAAGACAGTATGGTATTGGCACAAAAACAGACACATAGATCAATGGAATAGAATAGAGAACTCAGAACTTGGCTCACAAATGTACAGTCAATTAATTTTTGACAAAGCAGGAAAGAGTATCCGATGGAAAAAAGACTGCCTCTTTAGCAGGTGGTGCTGGGAGAACTGGACAGCAACATGAGAAGAATGAAACTAGACCACTTTCTTACACCATACACAAAAATAAACTCAACATGGCTGAAGGACCTCAATGTGAAACAGGAAACCATCAAAACCCTCGAGGAGAAAGCAGGAAACAACCTCGTAGGCCTCAACCGCAGCAATTTCCTACTCGACACATCCCCAAAGGCAAGGGAAATGAAACAAAACTGAACTCTTGGGACCTCATCAAGATAAAAAGCTTCTGCAAGTCAAAGGAAACAATCAAGAAAACTAATAGGCAACTGACAGAATGGGAAAAGATAGTTGCAAATGACATATCAGAAAACGGGCTAGTATCGAAAATATATAAGGAACTCACCAAACTTCACACCCACAAAACAACCCAGTGAAGAAATGGGCAGAAGACATGAACAGACACTTCTCCAAAGAGGACTTCCAGATGGCCTACAGGCACATGAAACGATGCTCAACATCACTCATCATCAGGGAAACACAAATCAAAACCACACTGAGATACCACCTCACGCCAGTCAGAGTGGCTAAAATGAACAATTCTAGAGACTCTAGATGCTGGTGAGGGTGTGGAGAGACGGGCACCCTCCTACACTCTTGGTGGGAATGTAAACTGGTGCAGCTGCTCTGGAAAACAGCGTGGAGGTTCCTCAAAAAACTATCCATAGAACTCCCTTATGACCCAGCAATAGCACTGCTAGGGATTTACCCAAGGGATAGAGAAGTGCTGATGCATAGGAGCACATGTACGCCAATGTTCATAGCAGCACTGTCAACAATAGCCAAAACATGGAAAGAGCCTAAATATCTATCACCTGATGAGTGGTACAAGAAGATATGGTCTATATACACAATGGAGTACTACATGGCAATGAGAAAGAATGATATATGGCCATTTGTAGGAAAGTGGGTGGACCTTGAGCATGTCATGCTAACTGAAATAAGTCAGGCAGAGAAGGACAGGTACCATATGTTTGCACTCATAGGTCTATCAGGA
>NC_043717.1:53122993-53134663 GCF_006229205.1 Suricata suricatta
AAATAAGTCAGGCAGAGAAGGACAGGTACCATATGTTTGCACTCATAGGTCTATCAGGAAAACAGGAGAAACCTAATGGAAGATCAGGGGGGAGGGGAAGAGGGAAAGAGAGTTGGGGAGAGAGAGGGGCGCAAAACTTGAGAGACTATTGAATACTGAATATGAACTGAGGGTTGAAGGGAAAGAGGGAGGGGGGAAGAGGTGGTGGTGATGGAGGAAGGCACTTGTGGGGAAGAGCACTGGGTGTTGTATGGAAACCAATTTGACAATAAACTTTAAAAAAATTGCACAAAGACAAGAAAATAATTATCTAAAGTAAACTTATACAATAATATATATATGTGCATTACAAATCTCATTGATAGAAACTTACCATGATATATATTTACAATACTGATAAGTATATATGAAAATGTACAGATCCTGCTGGGTATACAAGCAATTGGAGACACAGTTTCAAAAAAAAAAAAAAGGTAAAGCAAAATTGAAAAAAGTACATATCCTCACTGCAAATTTTAAAAAGGCAATTAAAATAGTATATACGATAAAATTTACTCTAACAAAAACAAATGATAAAAATTCAATGTTGGTTGCATAGTAAAAATAAAAAGGTATATTTTGTATTTATTGATGTCACGAAAAATTGGTTGGTCTTTCTAAAGAAGAATCTTGCAGTACAAAACAAGAGTCTTAAGGTAGTCCATACTCTTTTATCCAAAATCTCTTTTCTGAGAATATACTCCAAAGAAACAGGAGTATATGTATGAAAGCCTATACAGAGGCATTCACAGAAGGATAAAAACTTTGGAGACAATTCAATACCCAACAAAAAGGCACTGATTAATTTGATGGAGCAATACATTGTTCTTTCAATATGTAAACATACATGAAAGAATAAGTGACAAAAACAACACGAGTTAATATACACACATTAAATATAACTATAAATGTTATCTATGTACACAGATTAGAAAAGAGTTAAAACTATACAAAGAATTAAGTTTAATATTTATGTTCTTATGTTCCTAAAGTTCATTAATTTCATACTTTAAAAATTATTCTAAAAAAAGGTATGGAACTTAAATACATGAAGTCCAGTGTTTGAGGTGAGGCAGACACCTTCATTTCGTTAACATATATACGTGACTACACCTGGTGAAGTGATCAGTCTCTTTTTTTGGTGGTATTACAGTTCTCACTCGAGATATGCTTAAAGCAATTTTGTGACTGTAAAATCGTTACAATGTTAAAAATCTGAAGTCACTCAATTTGATAAATTATTATATCATGCCTTTCCTGATTTTCCCAGACAAATCTATCCTCTTTCTCCTATGATTTGTACATAACACCACTACTATAGCATCTGTAAGGCTATACTCTAATTCACTGGTTACCTGTCTATGTCACCGACAGCATCTAGCCCAGTGCCCGGTACATAAGAAGTGAGCAACAGATTCTTATGAAAGAATGAATGAAGCAAACGAAGAAACAAATTTGAAAAATAATGGAACTCATTAACTTGAGTCCCTGTAATGGTTAATCACTCATTAAACTCAAGACCCATCAGTCTTCATTTCCTTTGACTAGAAAATAATAACTTAGTAAGAGGCCCCAAAGTGTAGGCTTTGAAAAAGTGACCAGAAGGGAGTTTGCTTTAGTTTGTTGGAGAGATGTGATGTGATGCAGGTAGATTCCAAGAATGATGGCCCAGTGCTTGGAAGTTACGTATATCCTAGTAAGATTATGCTAAATTTAGAACAATAAATGTGAAGAAGCAACCTATCATCTTTTGAGTGAGAGCCAAGAGAGAATCAGGTCAAAAGTGCCAACAGGACTTGCATGAACTCCAAACCATAATGACTTTCTAAGAGGTTAAAGAAAGTGACTACAAGATCAATTAATACTTGATCTTGGAATAAAATTTGGGCTACATAGAGAAATACCTTTCTTATGTCAAAAAATTTAGTAGATTGGGATCTGGAAACTAGGAGCACATTATAGTCTGAGGCTAGAGGGAATGGCGAAAAAGATAAAAAACAGGAAGCAGGTTCTGGGAAGGACTGAGATACTCATTCCATCTTGTAAAGCATCAACTGAAATTAATCTTAGAAGTTTCAGAATCCTGACTTGAAATTTATCTCAAATAGGGTTGAGTAAGGGGCTCAGTATTTTGTAATAGTCAAGCTAAGCTATGGTTATATCTCAGAAATTAACTAGGATCTGAGATCATAGTTTATAAACTTGTTAATTTCTATGTGTTTATATTTTGGTGTCCCCCTTTTTAAAGTAAAGTTTCTTTAGAAAATTTCGACTTTGCACTTGAATTAAAAAGAAAAGGGATTTTGTGCCCTATAGCTAGGAGGGAAGAAGGGAGAAAACTGTATATTCCTAAAGTCATATGTAGTATTAAAAGCTCTGAGAGTTAAGGCCCTGTTGGCATAAAATATGAGTGCCTAGGAGAGATCGAGAAAAGTCACCTCTGACTGACTGTTGGTCCTTTCCTCCTTGGTTGATTCCATCTCAACCGAGATTTACGTAACTGCCATAGAAATTGAGTGTCTGAAATAGGTGTTAGTAAAAAGGGTAGGAGACTGGTTTTGAGCTGGACGAGATTTGGCTTGGCTATAATTACTAAAATACCAAGCTTGATGAAGAAAAATAGTATACACACACACATATATACACAAAACACACACTCACACATATACACAAAAGCTAGGCTTTGGGTCTATAAGTGGCAATGCATTATCTAGGATATAATCTTTATTTATAAATTTGCCCTTTTGTAGCTTGATTTAAGATTGTATTAATTTCTAAGTGGTGCTATAACAAATTACCACAAACTTAGTGGCTTAAAATAACACACACTTAAATTCTTACAGCTTTTAAAATCAGAAGTCCAAAATAAGCCTTAGAGGTATTATAACGTAAAATCAAAATTAAAAGGTCAGCAGGGCTGGTTCCTCCTAGAGGCTCCTGGGGAGAATTTCTTCCTTGCGTCTTCCAACTTCTAGAGGATAAGGCTAGTAGCCATATCACTCCAATCTCTTGCTTCTGTCACCACATTTCCTACTTCTACAGGCAGATCTCCCTTTGGCTCCCTCTTATAAATAAGATACCTATGATTACATTTAGGGCCCACATGGATAATCCAGAATAATCCTCCCCATTTCATTCTCTTTAATTTCATCACACTTGTCAATTCCCTTTTGCTATATATGGTAACATTCACAGGTGCCAGGGATTAGGGCCTGGATATCTTTGGGGACCATTTTTCAGCCTTCCACAGTCCATCCTCTGGCCCTTAAAGATTCATATCTCTCCCACTTACAAAATGCATTCACTCTATCCCAACATTCCCCAAACTCTCAATACATTACAGTATCAACTAAAGTCTAAAATACCTTATAAATATCATTATTTATAAAGCCCCACATCTTAGTATCTAAATCATAATGGTGAGGTATGGGTGGGAGGTATGGGTGAGGATCTGAGTATGATACATCCTGAGGCAAAATTCCTATCTGTGGACCTTTGAAACTAGAAAACAAGTTATATTCTCTCAAAATACAGGCATAGAATACAAGTTATAGACATTCTCATTCCAAAAGGGAAAAAATGGAAGGAAGGAGTCAGGAGCCCCAAACAGTTTTAAAATCTAACTGGGCAAACTCCATTAGGTTTCAAGGCATGGTAGTAATCCTCTGTAATTTTAGGCTCTGCATCTGGGCTCAAGGCACCTCCCTTGAAGTTATCCTTCCTTTTTCTTAAAGAGTAGCACTTGTTTACAGCTTAGTAGTTTTATCAGCCTGCTTCCTGGCTATAGAATTTTGGAAGTCCAATAGCCTTCTTTAATCTTGTCTTCTCTCTGTCCCTTTCAGTCAAATTTTGCAGTGTTTCTGCACATATAACATTCTCAAAAATGTTGTGGGTATTGCATATATGTCATGGTGGTTCATGCCATTAGCCAAGAGGGTCCTCTCCAAGACTTTTCCTGTGTAATAATACTTATTCCTAGATTCTGCTGATATGGTTGAGGAAATCTGTGAATCACATGCCTATTCTCTTTAAGGAGCCCACTGTGTGAACGAATACACTGATCTTTTGATCTTTCTGAAGCACTAGCAAAAGGTTGTCCAGGCATACCTTTGACCTTTTTTCCCAGAGCATGCTCTCTAACAGCAAATCTCCTAATTTTATCTTTTCCAATCTGAGAATTTCATCAAGGCCTGATTCCTTTTTGGTTAACTGTTCTTCCTCCAATTTACCTCTTTCTTCTTGCATTTTACTACAAGTAGCAAGAAAAAGCCAGGTCATGATTTCAACACTCTGCTTGAAAATCTCTTCAGCTAAATATCCAAGTTCATAATTTGTAGTTGTGTTTTCCATATAACTATAGAACACAATTCAGCTAACAATCTCCTGCTATCATTATATAACAAGGATCCTTTTCCTTCAGTTTGCAAAAACATGCTCATTTCTTTCTGAGCCCTCACTAGCAATGCCTTTAGCATCCCAACAGTTAAAGGCAATAAAGACTTTTTCTCTCATGTGCCTCAAAATTCTTCCAGCCTCTATCCATTACCTGATTCCAAAGCCACTTCCTCATATCTATATATTTGTTACAGCATCACCACACTTCTCAGTACACAAATCTGTATTATTTTCCCATTCCTTCTGTTAACAAATTATGACAAACTTAGTAGCTTAAAACAACACATATTCATTCTCTGACAGTTCTGGAGGTCAGAAGCCCAACATGAATCTTACAGGACTAAAAACAAAATCAAGGTGTCAACAGGGGCAGTTTCTTCTGGAAGTTCCATGAAAGAATCTGTTCCTTGCCAATTCTAACCACTAGAGGCTGTGGGCATTCCTTAAAAATCTTTGGATCATAGCTGCATCATTCCAATCTCTTTTATGTTGTCATATGTCCTACCTTCTATACTATGAACTACTTCTGCCTTCATTCTATAAGAACACTTGTGACTTATATTTAGGGTCCACATGGAAAATCCAGGATAATCCTCATCTCATGTTCCTTGAATTAATCATACTTGCAAAAATCTGTTTTGCTATATAAGGTAATATCCACAGGTTCTAGGAATTAGGACTTAGATACCTTTGGGGGCCATTATTTAGTCTTCCACAAGGGGAGTTTAGAAATTTTGCAGATCCTTTCTTTTTTTTTTTTTTTTTAGTTAACAGCATAGTAATTTGTTTAATGTAAAATCTGTAACAATTTGTATAAATCTGTAATTTGTAGTAATTTACTTAATGTGTCTATCACAAAGTTTAATAAATTAAATAAAAGTTGTATCCTAATTAAAATAAGTTTTAGATTAAGTGAAAAATTTTAAATTTTGTCAACCAATTCATTACATGACAAAGTATAAAAAGACCTAAAAACAAGTTCCTTGGCTATTACTTTACATAAAATTAGCATGTATTCAAAACAGAAATATATGTCTCAAGACAGAGGAGAACATGTTAGTTAAGCATCAACTTGGAATAAAGATACAATATTGTTTGCTAACAGTTACACCCCAGGTCACAGACGTCATAAACACATCTAAAATTATTAAGCCTGCTCAGGTTATATTGGATTAGACACTTAGGTTCTAGAGACTCCAAATTCCTTTTCAGATCCAGTTGAATAAAGCAGTTACAAAACCAAGAATAAATAAAAAGGAAAAACCCAGTCTTCAATGAATAATGCTTTGATTATTATAATGATTATTAAGGCCAATATCCTTACCTAGGCTGGAATAAATGTGGCTGAGAATACGGGCTGGTTGTACTCTGATAGGATATACCTCAGCAGTGGTCTCCACATCAATCCCCTTGTCCTTCAAAATGGCCTTGATTTCTTCTGTCTCAGCCAGAATGGAAACTAAGGAAGGAAGGAAGGAAGGAAGGGAGGAAGGAAGGAAGGAAGGAAGGATGGAAGGGAGGGAGGGAGGGAAAGAAAAGGAAAGGGAAGAAAAGAAAGATGAGGTCAACAGAAATTTTTACTTCAATAGGAACCTAAAAATCTCTCAAGCCACATAATTTCTTTAAAGGAAAGAGAAAGAAAATGGGAGGAAACCAATAGTTCTTGAGAAACTTTGATGAAACAAGTACCATGCTAGGTACAACATTGTTACCTAAATGGAAAGGGAAAAAGGATATCTTGACTAGAGTATTAGATTCTGCTTTTTTTGGCTAAGCACCTATGTAATCCTAGAGATTCCCACACCTTCTTTACATCTGAGATTCCATGTGTAAATAGGAAAAAAAATCCAAAGTGAGGTATGTTATAGCTTTGGTAACAGTTGATTCTCCAAGGCTCTTTCCTATCCGTACCCTTAAGACCAGACACGATGTTGAGGGTAATAAAGAATATGAATGGTAGAAAACAAGATAAACTGGGAATACAGAATTGAGAGGGACCATCACTAAAATTGTGTGTGATTCTTTTGGGAGTTGGGGGACAGGGATTCTACTTCTCTAGATTCTGAGCCTGCCATACCTGGACAGCTCCCTTTTCTTCCTTTTATATTCATGTCTCTGAAGTGGTTATCAGACTCACAAAGGAAGAGGCCAGGCCAGTTTTCTGACTGTTCTGCTTACTCTCCCTCTAGGGGACAGATACCTGGCTGGGGGCTAATAATCCTAGTGGGGCCTCAGCTAGTTTGACAGTAAGCACCAGGGGCAAACATGTGCCCTCTTCCTATTCCTTTAGTGCTGGTAAATGTGTTGAACTGGATAATGGGAAAATGAAGGTACCATGTGGTTCATTCAAGTTTACTAGCATGTTGAGTATCTGGGACAAAAACCTAGTTAACAGAGTGCCACTTTCTTTATCTTTGCCATTATCTTTTGTGTGTATCTTTCTATCTTGGGGGCATCATGGTATTGTGTTGCTATGGTCTGGATCAGGATATGCAGGTATGGTGATCATAGGGTCCCCTGGATATAACATAATCTTGATTACTTAGAACTACAAACACAAAAATGACAAAGATTCTCCATGGAAAATGTACAAAGGAAGAATGATAATACAGCTAAAGAAAGTCCCAGAAAACACATGTGGTCATCCATTCATTTATTAACAAATACTAATTAAGCACCTAAGTGGATGAGGTACTATGCAAGGCATTAGGGATAAAGAAATGGATAAATTAGTCTCTCTTTTAAAGAGCTTACAGTGTAATGGAAGGGATACACACATAAACTGATTATAAAATATAAAATAAGCTGTTAGGTAAACAAAGATATATACAAAACATAAGCCACCCAAGTGTGACACCTATCATGTCTGGGACAGGTAGGGAGTGGGTTCAGAAAAGGCCTTCTGAAAGAGTTGATACCTAAGATGAGTTTGAAAGAATGGATGTTAGCCAGGAGAAAGAAAGAAGTAGGAATGGAAAATTCCATTTTAGGTAGAAGGTACACAATGGTCATAAAACATGGAAATGAAAAAAGAATATGTATGTGTTGTGGGAGGGGGAACTACATACACTTCAGTACTGTTGTAGCATTAAACACCTTGCATGGTGGAAAAAAAAAGAATCTGGAAAGGCAGGCACAGGCTAGATCTTTATGAAGGGCATATGTGTCACTTTAAGGACTTCGTATTTTATCGTTGGGTAATGATTTCCAAACTTAATTCTACTAAGCTTCGGGTACCTGCAGAGGGCAATGAAGTTGGTAGCAGGAGGAGAGAGGACTGAATGAGAGGCAAATGAGCAACACTCTGGGGCACCAGAAATACTTTTAACCCCAACAGCTGGGCTCTTTTTTTTTACTTTATGTTTTATAAAAACATTTAGAAAATGACACCTATGTGCTAGGCACTGCCAAATGCTAGGGCTTCAGAGATAGGCATGATCCCTGAAGAAAATGACACTGACACTAAGTTCTGCTAGAAGGCTGAATGGAAATTAATCTGGCAAAGGTGAAGGTAAAAGTAGTAGAGAAGCTGTTCTAGACCAAAGAAAAAAGCACAAACAAAGGCTCAAGGGCAACATGGAACAAGGGAGATACAGGAATTATACAATGTTCTTTACAGCAGGAGCATGAAGTGTGAAGGGGTCATGGTAAAAAATGACAATGGAGACAGGGTATGGCACCAGATCCTAAAGGGCATTATAAGCCATATGAAGGAGGTTGGCAATGGAAACCCTTGTAGAGTTGTAATCAGGAAAATAATATGTCCATATCTGTACCTTAAAAAACATATTCATGTTGAACCTTAAAGAATAAGCTGATAGACTATACTGGGCCTAGTCTGAAGACAAAGAGACCGCTTAAAAATCTATTGAAGTAATGGAGTGAGAAATGCTTATTACCTAGATTAGGATCATGACATTGGTACTGAAGCGTACTGGACAGATTTCAGAATCATTTAGAAGGTAAAGAAATCAGGATTTGTTAACTGATTGAATATAGAAGGTGAGAGACGGGGAGATACTGAGAATGATTCTCCATGAATTTATATGTGTAACTGAGAATGCTGTGTGCCTTTAATGACATAAGCATATAGGGAGAAAACCAGGCAAGGTGATATAGTAGCAGGAGCGTGCAGCTGAGTAATTTTAGACATGTTGAATTTTTAAAGGATTTTTATTTATTTATTTTGGTAGAACATGTGAATGAGCAGGGGAGGGGCAGAGAGAGAGGAGGAGACAGAATTCTAAGAAGGCTCCACGCTCAGCCCCAATGTGGGGCTCAATCTCATGATTGTGAGATCATAACCTGAACTGATATGAAAAGTTAGATTCTTAACCAAGTGAGCCACTAGACATGTGCCTCTAGACACGGTGAGTTCGAAGTGCATGTGAGAGTGGGGCTGTCTTAAAGAACAGTGATTTGGATTCAGGAGTTATTAGCATACAAAGAGATGATATGGGTCAAGGAGAATACATAGGGAAAAAGATAAGAGAACCCAGAATACAACCTTGAGAAAGTTCAACATGTAAGAAATGGGAAGAAAAAATGGGAAGAAAAAAAAAAGCATGGGGTGGAAAGGAGGAGTTCTTGTCTCAAGGCTTGCATTTTCTCTATGGTATAGGAGGTAAAGTAAAGTCATCTTCTGAGAGGGAAGAAGTGAGGAGGTAGGGAAAGGGAGAAGGTTTGGAAGAGAAGGAGGCTGAGAGATCAGAACAAATATTCTAAGTAAGAAGGTCTATGGATATAATCCCTAGAAATAACAACAGTTTACGGGCAAAGAGAAGAGGAAGCCCAGGATGAGGCAGAAAAATGCAAAATTCAGGTTGACAGAGACCCAAGAGATGGTATCACAGAAGGCATGTGAGTTAAGAGTTTCTGGAAAGATAATAAATGAAACAGAAAGACCTACTAGGATGCGGACTGAAAAACATCTGAGTTTTTCAATAATTTAAGCAAGAGCATTTTCAGAGAAGTAATAAGCCACATTGGAAAGGACTGCAGAATGCATGAATACAAAGAATCAGGAAATCAGATTAGAAAGGAAGGATAGGATTAGTAGAGGGTGATGGGTATGTAAATGAACTAAAAAACAGAACCAACAGAGAGGAAGAGTTTGAAGATTAGAGGAAAGAGTAGGTTTCTAGGAGGGCTGGGGATGAGGATAGGATCAAGCATTAGAAGGAGGATTCAGTCTTGACGAAGAGTAGAAACACCTTTTCTGACACTGGAGAAAAGGGGGCAAGGATAAGTGAAGATATAAGTAAGAATGTGGTGGGGGTTTGGGAAACAGGGATCATAATATTAAACTTATCTAGCTTAAGATATCTAACCTTGGTAGCAGACCATGAAAAAGGATGAAAACAAGGGAGGAGCTTGAAAACAGAAGGTTTGGAATAGTGGTTGAAAAGAATGAAAATGCTGAGTAATGGTAAGAACAAGGAGTAACAGGAGGAACTGTGGGCCTAGCTGGGTTAGAGACTGCAGAATTACAGTGCGACCATCTGCTAATTTGCGTGATTTTTTTTTCCAGTAGATTTGAGCACGCCAGGTATAGGATCAGCAAAATGGAAGAGGCTGAGAAGATGAGAGACTACAAGGACCCTAAGATTGTATCATCCCACAGATACAACTATATAACTATGTAACACTCACATCAGTTTGAATAACCCAGAAAACAATATGAAGACTGCCAGAACAAACTCCACAACTTAAGGTAGAAAAGAGGCCACACTAAAGAAAGTAGAAAGGGTGAAGATGTGGTTTGGGAGCAAAATGTACTGTAGCCATCTGTAGCAGGAAGGGAGCTGGTGATGCATAGAAGAGCAAAAATCAGAGTAATACACCAAGGAGCCCAAATGGGGAAGACAAATCCCCATAACACTTGGCTTTGAAAGCAAAAAGGGATAAATTTTTTGAATTCCTACAACCAGGAGGACTTAAAGCGGAATTTTAAAAATCAGCAGTCTCAGCTCTGGGAGAACTCAGAGGGCATCAGGGAGTGAAATTCCTGCTCTTTAAGAGACTATGACAAACAACCAGCAGGGATACTCTGTGGAAGCAGAAGTTTGAAACACACTGGGAACAGATGGGAGGGAGAGTTATTTCCTCATCTCAGAGCAAGTCCCTGAGAAGTAGGGATCACATTGAGACCCTTCCAGGAATAAAGGAACTGGCAGGCACCATTTCCCTCCCCCACCACTCATAAACACATGACCAATGGCAGGGACCAGCAGAGTGCTGAAACTTGCTACCTAACTTGCTTACACCAAACCCTGACATTCCGACATTTGGATGGATCAGCTCTTCCCAGTCATGTTTCCCTCAGTCATAGCTCTGCAGGTCCCCTCCCACAGAACACAGGTGTAAACCCCACCATCACCTTTTCTCCCAAACCACAAGCTCTGTGGGACTAAAGTTCCAGTGCCAATGGTAGGTTTCATTTTGCAAGCTGACAGTTACATATCTTGTTAAAACATGTCCCACTCAACCAGGAACCAAACAATGCCTATGACAGCCAAAGAGAACCTCTGCAGACAACTGGACTGAAGGGAAAAGGCCACAACTCAAGAGTAGGGCATACACAGCACACATAGGAGATCCTTTCTGAAGTCCCAGGTCCTGGGGAATGAGACACTACACTGCAAGGCACTATAGGACACCTTCTTCATAAGGCTACTATCATTAGGAACAACAGAAGTAGGTGACTTTCATAACATGGAAAGAGACACAGAGTTAAACAAAATGAAGAGACAGAAGAATATGTTACAAAGGAAAGAAAAGAACCAAATCACAGCAAGACACTTAACTAAAAGAAATATAAGTAATATTCCTGACAGAGAATTTGAAGTAATGGACTTTTTAAAAATATTAATGTTTTTTTATCTTTCATTTTTTTCTTTTTTTTTTCTTTTTTTCCCCATAATATTTTATTGTCAAATAGTTTTCCATACAACACCCAGTGCTCTTCCCCTTAAGTGCCCTCCACCATCACCACCACCTCTTTTCCCCCCTCCCACTTCCCCCTCAACCCTCAGTTCATTTTCAGCATTCAATAGTCTCTCAAGTTTTGCATTCCTCTCTCTCCCCAACTCTCTCTCCCTCCTCCGCTCCCCCTGGTTCTCCATTAGGTCTCTCTTGTTTTCCTGCTAGACCTATGAGTGCAAACATATGGTTTCTGTCCTTCTCTGCCTGGCTTACTTCACTCAGCATGACACCCTCAAGGTCCATCCACTTTCC
>NC_043717.1:53134763-53141136 GCF_006229205.1 Suricata suricatta
GGTTTTGATGGTTTCCTGTCTCACATTCAGGTCCTTCAGCCATTTTGATCTTATTTATTTTTTTAATTTTTAAAAATTTTAAAATTTAAATAGTTTATTACCAAGTTGGTTTTCATATAACACCCAGTGCTCTTCCCCGCAAGTGCCCCCCTCCACGACAATCACCCCCATACCCTTCCCTCTCCCTCCTGCGCCCTCAATTTGTTCTGAGCATTCAAAACTCTCTCATGATTTGCATTACTCCCTCTCCTCAACTTCCCCCCCCCCCCAATCTCCTCTTCCCATGGTCTGCTATTAGGTTTCTCCTGCTAGACCTAGGAGTGAAAACATGGCCATCTGGATGTCCTCTTTGGAGAAGTGTCTCTTTGTGTCTTCTGCCCATTTCTTCACTGGATTATTTGTTATTCGGGTGTGGAGTTTGGAGAGTTCCTTGTAGTTTTTGGATACTAGCCCTTTATCTGTTATGCCATTTGCCACTATCTTTTCCCATTCTTTGGTTGCCTATTGATTTTTTTTTTAAATTGTTTCCTTTGCAGTGCAGAAGCTTTTTATCTTGATGAGGTCCTAAGAGTTCATTTTTGTTCTTGATTCCCTTGCCTTTGGGGATGTGTCAAGTAGGAAATTTCTGTCATTGAGGTCAAGGAGGCTATTTCCTGCTTTCTCCTCTAGGGTTTTGATGGTTTCCTGTCTCACATTCAGGTCCTTCAGACATTTTGAGTTTATTTTTGTGTATGGTGTAAGAAAGTGGTCTAGTTTCATTCTTCTACATGTTGCTGTCCAGCTCTCCCAACACCACTGTTGAAGAGGCTGTCTTTTTTCCATTGGATACTCTTTCCTGTTTTGTCAAAGATTAATTGGCTGTACATTTGTGGGCCCAGTTCTGGGCTCTCTATTCTATTCCACTGATGCATGTGTCTGTTTTTGTGTCAGTACCATCCTGCCTTGATGATGGCAGCTTTGTAGGAGAGGCTAAAGTCTGAGATTGTGATGCCTCCCATTTTGATTTTCTTCTTCAATATTACTTTGGCTATTCGGGTTTTTTTTGTGGTTCCATACGAATTTTAAGATAGTTTGTTCTAGCTTTGAGAAGAATGCTGGTGCAATTTTTATTGGGATTGCATTGAATGGGTAAATTGTTTTGGGTAATAATGACATTTTAACAATGTTTATTCTTCTCATCCATGAGCACAGAATGTTTTTCAATTTCTTTGTGTCTTCTACAATTTCCTTCATAAGTCTTCTATAGTTCTCAGTATACAGGTCTTTTACATCTTTGGTTAGGTTTGTCTTAGGTATTTTATGATTTTTTTGTGCAATTGTGTATGGGGTCCATTTCATGATTTCTTTTCCTGTTGCTTCATTTTTGGTGTATAAGAATGTAACCGATTTCTGTACATTGATTTTGTAGCCTGCAACTTTACTGAATTCATGGATCAGTTCTAGAAGGCTTCTGGTGGAGTTGATCGGGTTTTCATGTAGAGTATCATGTCATCTGCGAAAAGTGAAAGTTTGACTTCTTCTTGGCCAATTCTGATGCCTTTTATTTCCTTTTGTTGTCTGATTGCTGATGCTAGGACTTCCAGCACTACATTAAATAACAGTGGTGAGAGTGGACATCTTCTTCGTGTCCCTGATTTCAGGGGGAAAGCTCTCAGTTCTTCCCTCTTGAGGATAACATTAGCTGTGGGCTTTTAATAAATGGCTTTCATAATGTTTAAGTAAGTTCCTTCTGTCCGACTTTCTAGAGGGTTTTTATTAAGAAGGGATGTTGTATATTGTCAAATGCTTTTTCTGCATCTACTGACAGAATCATATCATTTATTTTCTTTTCTTTTGTTAATGTGATGTATCACATTGATGGATTTGCAAATTTTGAACCAGCCCTGTAACCAAGGAATGAATCCTACTTCATTATAATGGATAATCTTATATGCTGTTGAATTTGATTTGCTAGTATCTTGTTGAGAATTTTTGCCTCCGTATTCATTAAGGATATTAGCCTGTAGTTCTTTTTTGTTGGGTCTCTGTCTCGTTTAGGAATCAAAGTGATATGTACTTCATAGAATGAGTCCGGAAGTCTTCCTTCCATTTCTATTTTTTGGAATAACTTGAGAGGGATTGGTGTTAACTCTGCTTTAAATGTCTGGTAAAAATCCAGACCTGGGCTTTTAATCATTGGGAGATTTTTGATAACTGATTCAATTTCTTTACTGGTTATGGGTCTGTTCAGATTTTCTATCTCTTCCCGTTTGAATTTTGGTAGTGCATGTGGGTTTAGGAATTTGTCCATTTTTTCTAGATTGTCCTGTTTTTATGCATATAATTTTTCATAATAATCTCTGATGATTGCTTGTATTTCTGAGGGATTGGTTGGAATAAATCCATTTTCATTCATGGTTTTGTCTATTTGGGTATTCTCTCTTTTCTTTCTGAGGAGCCTGTCCAGAGGTTTATCAATTTTGTTTATTTTTTCAAAAAACCAACTCTTGTCTTCATTGATCTGTTCAACTGTTTTTATGGATTCTATATTGTTTATCTTTGCCCTGATATTTATTATTTATCTTCTTCTGCTTGTTTTGGGGGTGCTTTTGCTGCTCCCTTTCTAGTTTCCTTAGGTGCTCTGGTAGATTTTGAGCTTGTGTTTTTTCTAGTTTGTTGAAATAGGCCTGGATTACAATGAACATTCCTCTTAGGACTGCCATTGCTGCATCCCAGAGAGTTTGGATTGTTGTATTTTCATTTTCATTTGTTTCCTTTCATTTTTCAATTTCTTCTCTAATTGTATGGTTTGCCCAATCTTTCTTCAGTAGGGTAATTTTTAGCCTCCATAGTTTTGGATGTTTTCCAGACTTCTTCCTGTGATTGATTTTAAGTTTCATAGCATTGGGATCTGAAAGTGTGCATGGTATTATCTCAATTCTTTTGTATTTATGGAGGGATGTTTTATGACCCAGTATGTGATCAGTCTTGGAGAGGTGTGCCATGCGCACTCCAGAAGAAAGTGAATTCCCTTGCTTCAGGATGCAGAGTTCGAAACATATCTATTGATTCTATCTGTTCTAGTGTGCCATTCAGGTCCATTGTTTCTTTAGTGATTTTTTGTCTGGTTGACCTATCCATTGTTGTAGGTGGAGTATTAAAGTCCCCTGCAATTAGCACATTCTTATCAATAAGATTGCTTTTGTTTGTGATTAGTTGTTTTATGTGTTTGGGAGCTCCTGAATTTGGCACATAGATGTTTATAATTGTTAGGTCTTCCTGATGGAGAGACCCTGTAATTATTATATAATGTCCTTCTTCATCTTTTGTTACTGCTTTTACTTTAAAGTCCAGTTTGTCTGATATAAGTATGGCTACTCCAGCTTTCCTTTGGCATCCAGTTGCATGGTAGATGTTTCTTCATCCACTTACTTTCAACCTGAAGGTGTCTTCAGGTCTAAAATGAGTATCTTATAGACAACAAAGAGATGTATTTTAGTTTTTTATCCATTCTGCTACCCTGTGTCGTTTGATTGGAGCATTCATTCCATTTACATTCAGTGTTATTATTGAAAAATGTGGGTTTAGATTCATTGTGTTCTCTGTAGAGTTCATGTTTGTATTGATGCCTCTGGTGTCTTATATTCCTTGCTATCTTTCTCTCATAGAGTCCCTCTTAGGATTTCTTGTAAGGCTGGTTGGGTAGTGATGAATTCCCTCAACTTTTGTTTATTTGGGAAAATCTTTATCTCTCCTTCTATTTTGAATGACAGTCTCATTGGATAAAGAATTCTTGATTGCATATTTTTCCTGTTTATCACATTGAAGATTTCCTGCCATTCCTTCCTAGCCTGCCAAGTTTCAGTAGATAGGTCTGTAACCACTCTGATAGGTTTCCCTTTGTATGTTAGGGCCCTTTTATTCCTAGTCACTTTCAGAATTCTCTCTTTATCTCTTTATATTTTGCCAGTTTCCCTATGATATGTCATACTGAAGGTTGGTTCAAGTTACGTCTTTAGGGAGATCTATGAGCCTCTTGAATTTCAGTGTCTTTCTCTTTCCCTAGATTGGGGAAATTTTCATGTATAATTTGATCTACCACCCCTTCAGGACCTCTTTCTTCCTCTTGAGGAACTCCTATGATACAGATATTATTCCGTTTGATTGTATCACTCAGGTCTCAAATTCTCCTTTTGTGCTCCTCTATCAATTTCTCTTTTTCTTGGCTTCCTCTTTTGCTAGACTGTGTCTTCTAATTCACCTATTCTCCTCTCTGCTTCTTCAATCATACAGTGGAAGCCTCCATTATATTATTCACCTTATTTATAGCCTTTTTTTTAACTCATCACAGCTATTTTGAAGGTTCCTAGTCTTTGTATCAGTATTTTCTCTGACACCTTCTATGCTTTTTTCAAGCCCAGAGATTAATTTTATGAGAGTATTTCTAAGTTCTTGTTCAGTTTTGTTGCCTGTGTCTGTTTTGAGAAGTTCTGTAGCTGTTTTTTCTTCCTGGAGTTTCTTTAGAGGAGAATTCTTTAGTTTTGTCATTTTGGCTAGCTTTCTGTCTCTTGCCAGTTTTAAAAGCTCGTTCTGCACTGTGCGCCTATTAATATTTCTCTATTCAAGGGGGCTCTTTGACTGTCCAGGGCCTGTCGTTTCAGGAGATGTTCTTTGAATGGCGTTTGTCTTGTTATGCCTCTGCTTAATTTATTTCCCTACTCGGCGATATTTGGGACTTTCCACCATGTGTGCTTTGGCTTGTTTCTTGAGGTAGCTTGAAAAAGAAAACAGACAGACAAACACACAGGGAACACAAGCAAGCAAATGCACTGACAGAACAAGTAAACAAAGCAAACCAAAAGGGGAAAGAAAAAAAGGAACAGGAAAGGAAAGGGAGGACCGGAAAGGAAAGAAAAAGAAGGTGAAGAGATAGTGACAGCTAGAGATAAAGGATAGTCTGAGAGCATAAAACCTGGGGAGGGGGGAGATAAGGATGAGATAAACGAAAAAATATCTGGATGGTAAGAGTTGATTTAAGCACAGCAGTGCCTAGTGTTGGTCTTTCCCAGACTTCAGGGGGAAAGGGAGAAAAGAAGAAAATAGGAAAATAGAAAAGAGAAACAAGGAAAAAATTTAAAAGTAAAAATAATATGAAAAGAAAGAAAAAACAATTAAAAATAATAAGCAAAAACACAGCAGCTCTCCAACATGGATGGGCGTGGCTTGATATAGGTAGTTCGGGTCTCAGGGGCTGCTCTCTGTGGTCCCACCTTAGTGGATGATGGGAGAAGAATGGTGGTGACCCAAGTGCCCCTCAGACCATGCATTGCCAGCCACTCTCTTGAGTCCAACCTCCCTGTGCCATGGGCGGGTTAAATTGTTTCAGTTCTCTAAGTTCCACCAGGTTCCTAAGTCCTAGCCCATGCACTTTGACATTGCCACCTCATTCAAAATCTCCATCAGGCGGGAAGTTTTCTGGCCGGGATTGAGTAGGGGGAATGTGGAGCCAGTTTTTTCTCCTGGTTCTGTCTGAAGTCGGTGAGCTGCCAGGCCCACGGGAGAACAAGCCCGCTGAGGGGGATGGATTACTCTCTCCATGCCCAGTGGCTCTCAGTCCCGGGTGAGGTTTCCCCTCTCCAAAAATTATGCTATGAGTGACTCAATCTCTACTTCTCTTCCCCTGGTCTCTCCGCCACACCTCATGGCCGCCCCATGCGTGGCTCTCTGTGGTTCTGGGTGCCTCTGGACACCCGGCTCTCTGCAGGCCCAGAGCCAAACCTCTGGGTGCTTTCTCGCCTGGCTCTGCTTTGGGCCAGCGCTCCCTCCCCCAAAGTCTCTGGTCCCAGTTCGCACTCACTCAGGCATCCATGAGGCTGTTGTCAATAGTCTGTGTGCACACCTCCATTCTTGGAGATCAGAATGCTGTGGCTTTTAATTCTTCTCAGTTTGATTATTGCGGGCGGGAGGAGGTAATGGGGCTCCTTATTTCTCTGCCATCTTGTCCAGAACCCCCTTATTTATTTTTTTTTGAGAGAGAGACCATGAGAGCAGGGAGGGACAGAGAGACAGAGAGACAGAGAGACAGAATTTGAAGACAGGCTCCAGGCTCTGAGCTAGCTAGAAGCACAGAGCCTGACGCAGGGCTCGAACCCACAAACCTTGAGATCATGACTTGAGCCGAAGTTGGACACTCAACTGACTGAGCCACCCAGGTGCCCCAGTGAAGTAATGGACTTTTAAAGGTACTTGCTTTCATCATATAGGTCTTTTACATCCTTGGTTAAGTTTACTCCTAGGTATTTGATGGTTTTTTGTGTAATCGTGAATGGGATCAGTTTCTTAATTTCTCTTTCGGCTGCTTCATTTTTGGTGTATAGGAATGCAACTGATTTCT
>NC_043717.1:53141236-53164823 GCF_006229205.1 Suricata suricatta
CCTAATGGAGAACCAGGGGGAGCGGAGGAGGGAGAGAGAGTTGGGGAGAGAGAGGGATACAAAACTTGAGAGACTATTGAATGCTGAAAATGAACTGAGAGTTGAAGGGGAAGTGGGAGGGGGGAAAAGAGGTGGTGGTGATGGTGGAGGGCACTTATGGGGAAGAGCACTGGGTGTTGTATGGAAAACAACTTGACAATAAAATATTGAAAAAAAATAAAAAATAAAAAAATAAAAAAAAGGTAGTTGCTGAACTTGAGAAAAGAGTGGAAGCCATCAGGGAAACCTTCAACAAAGAGATTTTAAACTATTGATAGAACTCCCCTATGACCCAGCAATAGCACTGCTAGGGATTTACCCAGGGGATACAGAATTGCTGATGCATAGGAGCACATGTACGCCCAATGTTCATAGCGGCACTTTCTACAATAGCCAAATCATGGAAAGAGCCTAAATGTCCATCAACTGATGAATGGATCAAGAAGATGTGGTATATATATACAATGGAGTACTATATGGCAATGAGGAAGAATGAAATCTGGCCATTTGTAGCAAAGTGGATGGACCTCAAGGGTGTCATGCTGAGCGAAATAAGTCAGGCAGAGAAGGATAGATACCATATGTTTGCATTCATAGGTCTAACAGGAGAGACCTGGCAGGGGACCATGGGGAGAGGAAGGGGGAAAGAGAGAGGGGAAGAGTGAGGGACACAGATCAAGGGAGACTACTAAATACTGAAAACGAACCATGGACTGAAGGGGGAGTGGGAGGGAGAGAAAGGGGTGATGGTCATGGTGGGGGGCACTTGTGGTGAGAAGCACTGGGTGTTATAAGGAAACCAATTTGACAATAAACTATTATTAAAAAATACTTATTAACCTAAAAAAAATAAAAAAATAAAAACGTTTCTCTTTCTGTAGTCCATTTGGAGCTCCTCTCTATTGGCTAGATAGGATGCTGCTTGATTCATGAATTGGTTAATAAACCCAATTACATCTTTTTAAACTTAAAAAAAATGAACCAATCAAAGATGAAGAAGACAATAACTGAAATTAAAAATACACTTGATGGAATAAATGCGAAGCTAGAGGAGTAGAAAAACAAATTATTGATCTGGAAGGCAGAGTAATGGAAAACAATTAAGCTGAGTAAATGAGAGGGAAAAAATATTATGCAAAGTGAGAACTGTGTTAGGGAACTCAGGGACTCCATCAAGGTAATACATTCACGTTATAGATATCCCAGAAGAAGAAAAGAGAGAATAGGAGGTAGAAAATTTATTTGATGAAATAACAGCTGAAAATATCCCTAATCCAGAGAAGGCAACGTATCCACATCCAGGAGGCACAGAGATCCCCACAAAAAATCAACCCTAGGAGGCCCACACTGAGACACTTAGTAATTAACATGGCAAAGAGTAGTAATGAATAATTTTAAAAGCAGTAAGAGAGAAGACAGTTACATACAAAGGAAACTCCAAAAGGCCATCAGCAGATTTTTCAGCAGATTTTTGCAGACCAGAAGGGAGTGGCATGATATATTCAAAATGCTGGAAGGGAAAAATCTTCAGCTAAGAATACTCTATTCAGCAAGACTATCAATCAGAATAGGAGAGATAAAGAGTTTCTCAGACAAAAAAAAAAAACAAAACCAAAGGAGTTCATGATCACTAAACCAGCTCTATAAGAAAGGAGTGGAAAGAAAAGACCATAAGTGAGAGTATGAAAAGTAATAAAATAAGTATTATATTTACAAAAGCAGTAGACATAAGTATTTCTGTTAAAACTCAGTCAATGCATTCATAAAATAATAGGATGTCTAATATGATACCATACACCTAAAGAGTTGGGAGGGATTAATGAAGAATGGGTTCAAATTTAAATAACCATCAACATATAGAATAGTACAGGCAAAAGATGTTATATACAAACCTAGCGTAACCACAAATAAAAAGCTAGTAATAGATATGCAGAGAATAAAGAGAAAAAATACAAGTATACCACCAAAGAAAGGTAACAAACCATAAAAGAGTGTAAGAGAAGAAAGGATCAGAGAAAAGATACAAAAACACCCACCAAACATGTAACAAAATAGCACTAAATACATATCTATCAATAAATACGTTGAATGTAAATGGAATAAATCCTCCAATCAAAAGACAGGGTGAAAGGATGGATTAAAAAAATAAGACCCATCTCTATCCTGCCTTCAAGAGACTCCTTTCAGACCTAAAGATACCTGCAGACTGCAAATTGATGTCAAAAGAAAGCCGGGGTAACAATAGTTATCAGACAAACTAGACTGTAAAATAAAGGCTGTAACAAGAGAAAAAGAAGGACACTATGTAATAATAATGGGAACAATCTAACAAGTGGATATAACAATTATAAATATTTCTGCATCAAACACAGGAGCACCCAAACACACAAAAGAGTTAATAACAAACATAAAGGAACTGATAGTAATACAATAGTAGTAGGGGACTTTAACACCCCACTTACACCAATGGACAGTTCATCCAAATATAAAGTCAACGAGGAAACAGTGGCTGTAAATGACACACTGGACCAGATGTATTTAACAGATATTTTCAGAGAATGCCATCACTAAACAGGAGAATAAACATTCTTCTCAAGTGCATGTGGAACATTCTCCAGTACAGATTACAATTAGGCCACAAAACAAGTCTCAACAAATTTAAAAAGGTCAAAGTCATACCACACAGCTTTTCTGACAACGCTGTGAAACTAGAAATCAACCACAAGAAAAAAAAAAATCTGGTACGACCATAAATACTTGAAGTTTAAATGACATGAACAATGAATAGGTCAGCCAGAAAATAAAAGAAGGAATAAAAAGTACATAGAAACAAATGAAATGAAAACACAATGGTCCAATTCTTTGGGATGTTGCAGAAGTGTTTCTAAGAGGGAAGTGTACAGCAATACAAGCATATCTCAAGAAGCAAGAAAATTTTCAAAGAAAAACCTAAATTTACACTCAAAGAAGATAGAAAAAAAGGAAGAAACAAAACCCAAAACAAGCAGAAGCAATGAAATAATAAATAAATGATTACAGTAGAAACAAATGATATAGAAACTAAAAAAAGAAAAACAACAATGGCACAGATCAATGAAATCAAGAGGTGATTGTTTAAAAAGATCAACAAAATTGATAAACCTCCTATCAGAGTTAATACTTATTCTCAAACTATTCCAAAATTTAGAAGAGGAAGATTTCCAAATTTATTCTCTAAATTCAGTTATCACCATTATACCAAAATGAGATGAAGATACCACAAAAAAAGAGAACTACAGGCCAATCTCTCAAAAATATACATGCAAAAATCTTCAACAAAATATTAGCAAACAAATCCAAATACATTTAAAAATACATTCACTGGCCTACCCAAGAAGTTAAAGAGGAAATTAAGAGGTACATGGAAGCCAACGAAAATGATAACACCACAGACCAAAACCTCTGGGATGTATATAAAAGGGAGGTATATAGCAAAACAGGCCTTTCTAAAGAAGGAAGAAAGGCCTCAGATACACAACCTAACCTTACACCTTAAAGGGCTGGAAAAAGAACAGCAAATAAAATGCCAAACCAGCAGAAGGCATAAAATAATAAAGATTAAAGAAGAAATCAATGTTATTCAAAACAAAAAAGACAGTAGAACACTTCAATGAAGCCAGAAGGTAGTTCTTTGGAAGAAAAATAAATGATTAATTCCTAGCCAGTTTGATTAAACAGGAAAAAGTGAGGTGCCTGGGTGGCTCAGTCGGTTAAGTGTCAGACTTTGGCTCAGGTCATGATCTCACAGTTCATGAGTTCGAGCCCTACATCTGGCTCTGTGTTGATAGCTCAGAGCCTGGAGCCTTCTTTCGATTCCGTGTTTCCTTCTCTCTCTATCCCTCTTCTGCTCAAACTCTGTCTCTGTCTCTCTCAGAAAGAAATAAACGTTAAAAATTTTTTTAAAAAGAAAAGAAAAAGGGAAAGGACCCAAATAAGTAAAATCAAGAATTAAAGAGGAGAAATCACAACCAACACAGCAAAAACACAAACAATAGTAAGAGAATATTATGAGCAATTATATGCCAATAAAATGGACAATTTGGAAGATATGGACAAATTCCCAGAAACATGTAAACTACGAAAACCCAAACAGGAAGAAATAGAAAATTAAACAGACTCATAACCAGTAGAGATATAGAATTAGTAATCAAAAATCTCCCAAAAAACAAGAGACCAGGGCCAGATGGCTTTCTAGGGGGATTCTACCAAACATTTAAGGAAGAGTTAACACCTATTCTCTTGAAGCTGCTCCAAAAAATAGAAATGGAAGGAAAGCTTCCAAACTCATTCTATGAGGCCAGCATTACCTTGATTCCAAAACCAGACAGAGACCCCACTACAAAGGAGGAGGATAGACCAATTCCCGGAATGAACGTGGATGCAAAAATCTGCAAAAATATAGTAGCCAAACAGATCCAACAATACATCAAAAAAAAAATTATTCAGCACGACCAAGTGGGATTTATACCTGGGATGCAGGACTGGTTCAATACCAACCAAACAATCAATGTGATATATCATATCCATAAAAGAAAGGACAGTAACCACATGAGCCTCTCAATCATTGCAGAGAAAGCATTTGACAAAATACAGCATCCATTCCTGACAAAAACTCTCTAGAAAGTAGGGATAGAAAGATCATACCTCAAGATCAAAATATCATCCTCAATGGGAAAAAACTGATAGCTTTCTCCCTAAGGTCAGGAATATGACAGGCATGTCCACTCTCACCACTGTTATTCAACATAGTATTGGAAGTCTTAGCCTTAGCAATCAGACAACACAAAGGAATAAAAGGCATCCAAATCGGCCAGCTGGAGCTCAAACTTTCACTCTTCGCAGATGACATGATACTCTATATGGAAAACCCAAAAAATTCCACCAAAAAACTGCTAGAACTGATCCATGAATTCAGCAGAGTCACAGGATATAAAATCAATGCAGAAAAATTGGCTGCATTCCTATATATCAATAATGAAGCAACAGAGAAATAAAGGAATCAATCCTATTCACAATTGTACCAAAATCCATAAAATACCTAGGAATAAACCTAACCAAACAGGTGAAAATTTATACACTGAAAACTATAGAAAGTTTATGAAAGAAATTGAAGAAGACACACACACACACACACACACACACACACACACACACACACACACACTAAAAAAGGGAAAATATTCCATGCTCCTGGATAGAAAGAACAAATATTGTTAAAATGTTAATACCACCCAAAGCAATCTACATATTCAATGCAATCCCTATCAAAATAACACCAGTATTTTGCACAAAGTTAAAAGAAACAATCTTAAAATTTGTATGGAACCAGAAAAGACCCTGAATAGCCAAAGTAATCTTGAAAAAGAAAACCAAAGCCAGAGGCATCACAATCCCGGACCTCAAGCTGTATTGCAAAGCTGTATGGTACTGGCACAAAACAGACATTCATATCACTGGAACAGAATACAGAACTGAGAAATGGATCCACAAATATATGGCCAACTAATCTTTCACAAAGCAGGAAAGAATATCCAATGGAATAAAGAAAGTCTCTTCAGCAAATGATGCTGGGAAAACTGGACACCTACATGCAGAAAAATGAACCTGGATCACTTTCTTATACCATAAACAAAAATAAACACAAAATGGATGAAAGACCTAGATGTAAGACAGGAAGCCATCAAAGTCCTAGAGGAGAAAGGAGGCAAAAACCTCTTTGACCTGGGCTGCAGCAACTTCTTACTCAACACGTCTCTGGAGGCAAGGGAAACAAAAGCAAAATTAAATTACCGGGACCTTTTTTTTTTTTTTACGATTTCCATTTTTTATTTTTATTTTTTTAATAATAGTTTATTGTCAAATTGGTTTCCATATAACACCCAGTGCTCTTCCCCATGAGTGCCCTTCTCCATGACCATCATCCCATCCCTCCCTCCCCCTCCCCCTTCAGTATTCAGTATTCAGTAGTCTCCCTTGACTACGGGAATTTTTTAAAATAAAAAAGCTTCTGCCCAGCGAAGGAAACAATCAACAAAACTAAAAGGCAACCAATGGAAAGGGAGAAGATATTTGCAAATGACATATCAGATAAAGGGCTAGTATACAAAATCCATAACGAACTCACCATATTCAATACCAAAAAACAAATAATCCAGTGAAGAAATGGACAAAAGACATGAATAGACACTTCTCTAAAGAAGACATCAGATGGCAACCGATGAATAAAAAAATGCTCAACATCACTCATCATCAGGAAAATAAAAATCAAAACCAAAATGAGATAACACCTCACACCTGTCAGAATGGCTAATATTAACAATTCAGGCAACAACAGATGTTGGCAAGGATATGGAGAAAGGTATCTCTTTTGCAGTGCTGATGGGAATGCAAATTGGTGCAGCCACTCTGGAAAACAGTATGGATGTTTCTCAAAAAATTAGAAATAGAACTACCATATGACTTAGCAATGGCACTATGAGGTATTTATCTAAAGGATACAGAGATGCTGTTTTGAAGGGCCACATGCCGGGGTGCCTGGGTGTCTCAGTCGGTTAAACATCTGGCTTCGGCTCAGGTCATGATCTCACGGTTTGTGGCTTCGAGCCCCGCGTCAGGCTCTGTGCTGACAGCTAGCTCAGAGCCGGGCGCCTGCTTCAGATTCTGTATATCTCTCTCTCTGACCCTCCCCTCCTTGCACTCTCTGTGTCTCAAAAATAAATAAAAACATTTAAAAATTTTTTAAAAAACTTAAAAAAAGGGGCACATGCACCCCACTGTTTATAGCAGCACTATCAACATAAGCCAAAGTATGGAAAGAGCCCAAATGTCCATCAATGGATGAGCGGCTAAAGAAGTAGTGGTATATATATATACAATGGAGTATTACTTGGCAACCAGAAAGAATGAAATCTTGCTATCTGCAACTGTGTGGATGGAACTAGAGGGTATTATGCCAAGCAAAATTAGTCAGAGAAAGACAAATATCATATGACTTCACTCATATGAAGACTTTAAAAAACAAAACAGATGAACATAAGGGAAGGGAAGCAAAAATAATATAAAACCAGGGAGGGGGAAAAACATAAGAGACTCTGGGGTGCCTGGGTGGCTCAGTCGGTTAAGCATCTGGCTTCAGCTCAGGTCATGATCTCACAGTTCATGGGTTCGAGCCCGGAATCGGGCTCTGTGCTGACAGCTAGCTCAGAGCCTGGAGCCTGCTTCAGAGTCTGTGTCTCCCTCTCTCTCTGACCCTCCCCTTCTCATACTCTCTCTCTCTATCAAAAATAAATTAAAAAACATTTAAAAATTTAAGAAAAAAACATGAGACTCTTAAATATAGAGAAGAAACAGAGGGTTGATAGATTGTGGGAGGGGGATGGGCTAAATGGGTAAGGGGCATTAAGGAATCTACGCCTGAAATTACTGCACTAAGTATGCTAACTAACTTGGATGTAAATTAAAAAATAAATAATTTTTAAAAATTCCCCATGGTCAAGTGGGATTTATTCCTGGGATGCATGACTGGTTATATATTTGCAAATCAAAGTGATACATCACATCAATAAGACAAAGGACAAGAACCATATGATCATTTCAAGAGATGTAGAAAAAGCATCTGACAAAGTACAGTATCTGTTCATGATAAAACCCTCAACAAAGTAGGTTTAGAGGAAACATACCTCAACATAATAAACGCCTTATATGAAAGACCCACAGCTAATATCCTTCATGGGGGAAGACCCAGAGCTTTCCCTCAAGGTCAGGAACAAGCCAAGGATATCTACTCTCACCACTTTTATTCAATATAGTGCTGGAAGTCCTAGCCATAACAATCATTTTTTTACTATCAAACAATATAGACATTTTTTCTTCCAAGATTTTATTTAAATTCAAGTTAGCTAACATATGATATTGGTTTCAGGAGTAGAATTTAGTGACTTATCACTTAAGTATAATACCCAGTGATCATCACAACAAGCACCCCCCTTAATACTCACCACCCATTTAGTCCATTCCCCCACCTTCAGCTTGTTCTCTATAGTAAAGAATCTCTTATGGTTTGCCTCCCTCTCTGTTTTTATCTTACTTTATTTTTCCTTCACCTCCCCTATGTTAACCTGTTTTGTTTCTTGAATTCCACATATGAGTGAAATCACTTAACATAATATACTCTAGTTACATCCATGTTGTTGCAAATGACAAGGTTTCATTCATTTTAATGGCTGAGTAACGTTCCACTGTATGTATATACTACATCTTCTTGATCCATTCAGCAGTTGATGGACATTTGCCTAGCCATAGCAATCAGACATCAAAAAAAAAAAAAAGGCATCCAAACTGATAAGAAAGCAATACAATTTTCACTATTTACAGATGGCATGATACTCAATTCCACCAATTGTAAAATCCAATAAAATATCTAGGAACAAACTTAACCAAAGAGGTGAAAGACCTGTACTCTGAAAACTATAAAACACTGATGAAAGAAATACAAGACAATACAAAGAATGGAAAGACATTCCATGCTGATGTGTTAGAAGAACAAATATTGTTAAAATGTCTACCCAAAGCAATCTAATGCAATTCCTATTAAAATACCAACAGCACTTTTCATAGAACTAGAATAAACAATCCTAAAATGTGTATGGAACCACAAAAGATCCCAAATAGGCAAATCAATCTCAAAAAAGGAAAACAAAATGGGAGGTATCACAATTCCAGACTCCAAGTGATATTACAAAGTTGTAGCAGTCAAAACAGTATGGTACTGACATAAAAGTAGACACACAGGTCAAGAGAACAGAATATAAAACTCAGAAATAAACTCAATTATATGGTCAATTAATCTTCAAGAAAGGAGGAAAGAAAATCCAATGGGGGGAAAAAACAGTCTCTTCAATAAATAGTCCTGGGAAATGTGGACAACATGCAAAAAAATGAAACTGGATCACTTTTTTTACACGATACACAAAACATAATCTCAAAACGTATTAAAGACTTAAATGTGAGATCTGAAAACATAAAAATACTAGTAGAGAGTATGGGCAATAATTTCTCTTACATTGGCCATAGCAAGTTTACTCTAGGTATGTCTTCTGAGGCAAGGGAAAGAAAAGGAAAAATAAACTGTTGGGACTACATCAAAATAAAAAGCTTCTGCATAGCAAAAAAAACCATCAATAAAACTAAAATGGAACCCACTCAATGGGAGAAGATATTTGCAAATGATATATCTGATAAAGGGTTAGTATCAAAATATATAAAGAACTGATATAATTCATCACCCCAAAAACAAATAATCCGATTAAAAAATGGACAGAACACATAAACAGACATTTCCCAAAGAAGACATACAGATGGCTAACAGACACATGACAGGATGCTCAACATCATCATCAGGGAAATCAAAATCAAAATTATAATGAGATAGCCACACCTGTCTGAATGGCTAAAAGCAAAAGCATAAGAAACAAGTGTTGACAAGGATGTGGAGAAAAAGCAATCATCTTTCACTGTTGATGGCAATGCAAACTGGTGTAGCCACTGTGGGAAACAGTACAGAGCTTCCTCAAAGAGTTAAAAATAAGACTACCTTTTGACCCAGCAATTGCACTACTAGGTATTTACTAAAAGGATACTAAACTATTGATTCAAGGGAACACGTGCACCCTAATGTTTATAGTAGTGCTATCAACAATAGCTAAATTATGGAAGCAGCCCAAATGTCCATAGATAAATGGATGTGGTGTACATATACAATGGAATATTATCCAGCCACAAAAATGGATGAAATCTTGCCATTTGCAACAACATGGAGGGAGCTAGGGAGTATAATGCTAAGTGAGATAAACCAGTCAGAGAAAGGCAAATGCCATTTGAGTCCACTCATATGTGGAATTTAAAAAATAAAACAAGCAAAGGAAGAAAAGAGAGTGAGGGACAAAACAAGAAATAGCTTCTTAACTACAAATAATAATTTGATGGTTACCAGAGGAGTGGTATGTGGAAGGATGGATGAAATAGGTGATAGGGATTAAAGATTACACTTAACATGATGAGCCTTGAGTAATGTATAGAATTGTTAAATCACTATATTGTACATCTGATCCTAACATAACACTGAATGTTAACTATACTTGAATTAAAATAAAGAGCCTAATAGAAAAAGAAAATGCAGATGGTAAGACTGATGTGGGATTAGAGTTGTAGTGTACTGGTGATTATGCTATTTAAATGATTAACAAATAGGTAGGGAAGAACAGACTGTAAGAAAATAGAGATAAATGTCCTATGAGTGAAAACATTCACTCATAGGTCTAACAGGAGAAACCTAACAAGGGACCATGGGAAAGGGAAGGGGGGAAAGAAAGTTAGGGAGAGGGAGGGATGCAAGTCATGAGAGACTCTTGAATACTGAAAAGAAACTGAGGGCTGAAGAGGGAGGAAGAAAGGGGTTGTGGGGTGATGGTCATGGAGGGGGGCACTTGTGCGGTAAAGCACTGGGTATTACATGGAAACCAACGGCAATAAACTATTAATAAAAAAACAAGAAAAAAAGAAGATAGAGACAAATTTCATAGGAAGAAAAAAACACTGAAATAATATGCATCTATGACCATAAGCTGGATTCTTTTTGGAATGGAAGATATATGAGGTGGGATTGTTCTAAAGTTTGGTCCTCAAAATGAGTGGGTAACATAGGGATGGAGAGAAAGGTCCCTAGGGCTATGGATATCCAGGAATTTTGAGGCTAAAATGTCAGATGGCACTTACTATGATGCTGAAATCTAGCACTATGGCAGGAGTTGGGGAAGAAAAGGAAGGCTATAAGCTAAATGAATGAATTAGAGAACCAGGAGATCAACAGAGCCAGTTAGCATAAGCCTCAAAGAAGAACAGAGTATTTCATGGGAAGGGAAGAGTAAACTATACAGGATTATTTCCCATATAGCATCAACCTGAAAGTCAATTGACTGGAGACATTTCAAAAGAGATTAGTACCACACTGGATTGTGTTGTTGGAGAGTCAGAAACCTGGAGCTTTCTACCCTAGGAAACTAGAATGATAGTGAGGTCATAAAAAGAGATAAGGAAGGTGCAAAGATCTGTTTTTCATGGGAAAGGTGAAAGAATGCAGACAGAAGAGGTCAGTTTTGCATTAGAAGTATAAATGGTAAAATTGCTTTATAGATATTGGGGCTAGAATTCTGAAAATGTTTATAGAGCTTAGCCCAGTGTTTTGCATACAGTAGATACTTCAAAATTTAAGTTGATTGTTAGAAATAAAAAAATAAAGGTTTCAAGTACTCTCCAATGAGGGAATATTTGGAGCCATGGAAGCAAATTTATTATGAAGGAGGTAGCACTAGCAAACTAATAGAGTGTAAATACAGAAAGACAAGAGTATGAGATTAAGTACACGACCATTAAAAGGGTATGAGAAAAAAGGAGTACTAAAAGAAAAAGCAGAGAAGGAATGTTCAGAAAGAAAGTGGAAATAATCGCAAGGTTACAATATCATGACAAATAAAAGATTAGAAGTCAGGAGTGGTTAAGAGTGTCAAATAACATCATTTATTAAGTATTTGTTCATGATTAAGATTAATAGCAATCTTGAAACCAAAACAGAACCAAGTTCCTGTATACTTTTTGATGCTGAACAAAACACATGATAAACAATAAAGCCATCATTTACTGGTCCAAAATAGATCTTTAATATAAAGTTTTTCTGCTGGCAATAAGAATCCATACCTTGAACGACAACATCTGGCTTTGGTACAGTAGAAAATCTTCGATTCAGGGGATCAATTTCTCCAGGAGCTAAAAATCCCTAAAGAAAAACCATAAAAAGATAGATTATTACAGCTCAACCAAAGAGCTAATTTTTTTGGCTGACAAGTAATTTATTTGTGCAAGTTCCCTAAATTCAAACTTTTTCCACTGTAGCCTTTCGGGGGGTTAGAAAGCTAATATTTGAGGACAAATACCTCACATCATAACATGTGATAGGCAGGTATGGAAAGAAAATACCTTCACTATATAAAAAATGTTTTAACTCCTAAATACACATTCAAATTAATTTCATCTGGAATTAACTTCTAGGGGCATCGGGGTAGCTCAGTCAGTTAAGCGTCTGGCTTTGGCTCAGGTCAAGATCTTCCAATTCCTCTGTTCAAGCCCCGCATTAGGTTTTACGCTGAAAGCTCAGAGCCTGGAGCCTGTTTCAGATTCAGTGTATCCCACTCTCGTGCTATATTTCTGTCTCAAAAATAAATAAGCTAGGAGAGCAGGCAAGGTGACATAGAAGAAGGGAGCTCTGTAAACTTCATCCACCCCATCGATCAAACTGAGAAGAACATTACTCTTATCTGCAAGAGTGGGAAGAGAAAATACAGACTCCAGAAAGAAGACAACCTCAAAGATGCCTGACTGAGTGCAAACTGGGAAGACTGGAAAATGGGCCAGCCCAAGAGGTGAGAGCCCCAGCCCAATACAGGGAAAGCATGCAGAGCCCCTGAGAGACAAAGGGAAGAGAAAGAGAAACTAAACACACTCATAGTACTATCTCTAGAGAAGAGATAAAGAACGTTTAACCCAGCATGGAGAGAAACACTCTCACTCCATAAAAAACCACTGGGCAGCGTGAATCCTGGGTGGCACCAGGAAAAACAGCCCCCAACCCTATGCAATCCTGGCAGGGAGCTGGTGGCGGTAGTGGCTGCAGGAGCATGGTGGTGGCTGCTGGAGTTCACCTTGCCTCCAGCAGCAGTGGCGCGAATCCCAGACAGAACAAAAAGAAACTGCTTCCTCTCCCTACAAGATCCCAGCTAAGAAGCCGGCTGCAAAAGCGAGTACATCTCATCTGTGGTAGCATTAAAGTGCACGGACTAGGATTTTGAAGTGAGGATGGCCTGGAAAATACAGCTTGGCTTGCCAAGTGGCACAAGGAGGTAGACTCATAAGAGTGGCTTGCAGGGCTTAGTTCCAGCGGAGCTTGAGGTGATGCCATTCATCCTCAGCAACCACCAAGGTGGGGCATCTGAGAGCAGCCCCCGACCCCTAGATACACCAAACCATGCCTATCTGCTAGGGGGAGCTGCTACTATTTTTGTACTTATTTTTTAATATTATTACATTTTTTACTTTTTAAAATTTTTACTCTTTATTTTCCTTTTTCTATTCTCCCTCTTTTTTTCCTTTTTTTTCTCTTGCCATCCAGATATATTCTCCCTTATCTGATCCTTATCTCTCCCCTCCACTGGTTATATGCTTTTAGACTGTCCATTGTCTTTTGTTGTCTTTGCCCTCCCTTATTTTTTCTTCTCTTCCTTTCTATTATTCTCTTTGCTCTCCCTTCTTTTTCTTTTCTTCCTTTCCTCCTTTTAATTTGTTTGTTTGTTGGATTTGTCTGTGCGTTTGCATGCTTTTGTTCCCTGTGTGTTTGTCTGTTTTCCTTTTCAGGGCTACCCCAAGAAACAAGCCAAAGTATGCATGACGGACAGTACCAAATATTGCTGAGTAGGGAAATAAAATAAGCAAAGGCACAACAAGAGAAACTGAGAGATACCATTAAAAGAAAATTTCCTGAAGCAACAGGCCTGGGGCAGTCAATAAGGCTCCTTTAACAGAGCAATACTAACAGGTGCACAGTGCACAACGAGCTTTTAAAACTGACAAAGAGATAGAAAACTAGCCAAAATGACAAAACAAAAGACTCTCCCCTAAAAAAACTCCAGGAAGAAGGCAAAGCAACAGAACTGCTCAAAACAGATCTAAGTAACATAACTGAACAAGGATTTAAAAGAGTTGTCATGAAATTAATCGCTGGACTTCAAAAAAGCAGCAGAGAACCGACTAACACAATCACTAGAAACTTTCAAAATAGCTATGACGAGTTAAAAAAAAAAGGCTATAAATGTGTGAATAATAAAATGGAGGCGGACACCTCACGAATTGAAGAGACAGAGAGAAGAATAGGTGAATTAGAAGACACAGGTATAGCAAAAGAGGAAGCCAAGAAAAAAAGAGAGAAATTGATACAGAAGCAGGAAAAGAGAATTTGAGACCTGAGCGATACAATCAAATGGAACAACATCCTTATCATAGGAATTCCTGAAGAGGAAGAAAGAGAGAGAGGTCCTGAAGGGGTATTAGACCAAATTATGACTGAGAATTTCCTGAATCTGGGGAATAATAGACATTCAAATTCAAGAGGCACAAAGAACTCCCTTAAGATGTAACTTGAGTCGACTTTTAGCTTGACATATCATAGTGAAACTGGCAAAATATAAAGATAAAGAGAGAATTCTGAAAGCAGCTATGAATAAAAGGGCCCTAACATACACAGGAAACCTATCAGAATGGTTACAGACCTATCTAATGAAACTTGGGAGGCCAGGAAGCAATGGCAAGAAATCCTCAATGAGATGAACAGAAAAAATATGCAGCTAAGAATCCTTTATCCAGCAAGCCTGTCATTCAGAATAGAAGGAGAGATAAAGGTGTTCCCAAATAAACAAAAATTGAAAGAATTCATCACCACCAAACCAGCCCTACAAGAAATCCTAAGAGGGACTCTATGAGGGAAATGTTGCAAAGAATACAAGGTGCCAGAGACACCACTACAAACATGAATTCTACGGAGAACACAATGAATGTAAACCCACAATTTTCAATAATAACATTGAATGTAAATAGACTGAATGCTCCAAGTAAATGACACAGGGTAGCAGAATGGATCAAAACCCAAAATCCATCTATTTGCTGTCTACAAGAGACTCATTTTCGACCCAAAGACACCTTAAGATTGAAAGTAAAGAGATGGAGAAATATCTATCAGGTGACTGGAACCCCTTCCCCCCCCAAAAAGCTGGAGGAGCCATACTTATATCAGACAAACGACTTTAAAGTAAAGGCAATAACAAGAGATGAAGAAGGACATTATATAATAATTACAGGGTCTCTCCATCAGGAAGAGCTAATAATTATAAAAATCTATGCGCCAAATTTGGGAGCGCCCAAATACATAAAACAATTACAAACAGAAACAATTTTATTGATAAGAATGTGCTAATTGCAGGGGAATTTAATATTCCACTGACAGCAATGGATGGATCAACCAGACAGAAAATCTCTAAAGAAACAATGGACCTGAACGACACCTTGGAACAGATGGAATTGATAGATATATAGAGAACTCTGCATCCTAAAGTTAGGAAATTCACCTTTTTCTCGAGTGCACGTGGCATATTCTCCAAGATAGATCACATAGTGGGGCATAAAGCAGCCCTCCATAAGTATAAACGAATAGAGATTATACCATGCAAACTTTCAGATCACAATGCTATGAAACTTGGAATTAACCACAGGAAAAAGTCTGGAAAACAAACATGTGGAGGTTAAAAATCCCCCTACTAAAGAATGACTGGGCTAATCAGAAAATTAGAGAAAATTACAAAATATATGAAAACAAATGAAAATACAATAATTCATACTCACAAGGACGCAGCAAACCAGTTCTAAGAGGAAAGTATATTGAAATCCAGGCTTATTTCAACAAACTAGAAAAAGCACGTATTCAAAATCTAACAGAGCACCTAATGGAACTATAAGGGGAGCAGCAAGAGCACCCCCAAACCCAGCAGAAGAAAAATAATAATGATCAGGGAAGAAATAAACAATATAGAATAAAAAAAAAACAGTTGAGCAGATCAATGAAACCAAGAGTTGGTTTTTTGAAAAAAATAAACAAAATTGATAAACCTCTAGCCTGGGTCCTTAGAAAGAAAAGAGATAGCACTCAAATAGACAAAAATCATGACTGAAAATTCATCTATTAACACCATTCCCTTAGAAATATAAGCAATAATTAGAGATTACCATGAAATCTATATGCCAACAGACTGGACAACCTAGTAGAAATGGACAAATTCCACTCTTTCTTAATAAAAATCCTTGAGAAAGTCGGAATAGAAGGAATTTACCTAAACATTATAAAAGCAGTTTATGAAAAGCCCACAGCCAGTATCATCCTCACTGGGGAAAAACTGAGAGCTTTCCGCTGAGATCAGGAACACAGCAGGGGTGTCCACTCTCACCACTGTTGTTTAACATAGTGCTGGAAGTCCTAGCACCAGCCATCAGACAACCAAAGGAAAGAAAAGGCATCAGAATTGGCAAAGAAGAAGCCAAACATTCACTTTTCGCAGATGACATGATACTCTACATGGAAAACCTGATCGACTCCACCAGAGGCTTCCTAGAACTGATCAATGAATTCAGTAAAGTTGCACGGTACAAAATCAATGTACAGAAACCGGTTTCCTTGCTATATACCAATAATGAAGCAATGGAAAGAGAAATCAAGAAACTGATCCTATTCACAATTGCACAAAAAACCATAAAATACCTAGGAATAAACCTAACCAAGGATGAAAACTATAGAAAACTTATGAATGAGATTGAAGAAGACACCAAAAAATGGCAAAATATTCTATCTCATGGATCAGAAGAATAAACATTGTTACAATGTCATTATTACCCAAAGCAATCTACACATTCAATGCAATCCCCATCAAAATTGCACCAGCGTTCTTCTGGAAGCTAGAAAAAGCTATCTTAAAATTTGTATGGAACCACAAAAGACCCCGAATAGCCAATGTAATATTGAAGAAGAAAATCAAAACGGGAGTCATCACAATCCCAGACTTTGGCCTCTACTACAAAGCTGTCATCAAGACAGTACGGTATTGGCACAAAAACAAGACATATAGACCAATGGAACAGAATAAAGAACCCAGAACTGGGCCCAAAAATATAAGGCCAATTAATCTTTGACAAAGCAGGAAAGAGTATCCAGTGGAAAAAAGACTGCCTCTTTAGCAGGTGATGCTGGGAGAACTGGACAGCAACATGCAGAAGAATTAAACTAGACAACTTTTTTACACCTTACACAAAAATAAACTCAAAATGGCTGAAGGACCTGAATGTGAGACAGAAAACCATCAAAACCCTTGAGGAGTAAGTAGCAAACAGTCTTTTAGACCTTAACCACAGCAATTTCCTACTCGACACATCCCCAAAGGCAAGGGAACTAAAAGTAAAAATGAACTATTGGGACCTCATCAAGATAAAAAGCTTCTGTACTGCAAAGGAAACAATCAAGAAAACTAATAGGTAACCGATGGAATGGGAAAAGACAGTGGCAAATGACATATCAGATAAAGAGCTAGTATCCAAATTCTACAAGGAACTCACCAAAATCCATTCCAGAAAAATGAATAATCCAGCGAGGAAAAGGGCAGAAAACCTGAACAGACACTTCTCCAAAGAGGACATCCAGATGGCCAACAGACACATGAAATGATGCTTAGCATCATTTCTCATCACGGAAACACAAATCAAAACCACATTGAGATACCATCTCACGCCAGTGAGAGTGGCTAAAATGAACAAATCAAGAGACTCTAGATGCTGGCGAGGGTGTGGAGAGATGGGCACCCTCCTACACTGTTGGTGGCAATGTAAACTGGTGCAGCCACTCTGCAAAGCAGTATGGAGGTTCTTCAAAAACCTATCAGTAGAACTCCCCTATGACCCAGCAATAGCACTACTAGAGATCTATCCAAGGGATACAGAAGTGCTGATGCATAGGAGCACATATACCCCAATGTTCATAGCGGCACTTTCTACAATAGCCTAATCATGGAAAGAGCCTAAATGTCCATCACCTGATGAGTGGATCAAGAAGATGTGGTATTTATATACAATGGAGTATTACATGGCAATGAGAAAGAATGAAATCTGGCCATTTGTAGCAAAGTGGATGGACCTCAAGGGTGCCATGCTAAGCGAAGTAAGTCAGGCAGAGGAGGACAGATACCATATGATTGCTCTTGTAGGTATAACAGGAGAAAAGGAGAAACCTAATGGAGGACCATGGGGAGGGGAAGAGGGACAGAGAGTTGGGGAGAGAGAGGGATGCAAAACCTGAGAGACTATTGAATACTGAAAAGGAACAGAGGGTTGAAGTGGGAGGGGGAGAAGAAGCGGGAGGTGGAGGGGGAAGGGTGGTGGTGGTAATGGAGGAGGGCACTTGTGGGGAAGAGCACTGGGTGTTATATGGAAACCAATTTGGCAATAAACTATTAATAAATAAATAAACTATATAAAAATGGAAAAAATTAACTTCTAGTTGTGGCCACAAGTTCTTTGTTGAAAATGGATGGGGAATAAGTGATAAGCAGAAAGTTTTTTAGCTACACCTCCATCTTCTCTGAATGTATATAATTAGATAATCAAACCACAGCACTTATTATCAATAATTTAAGTCTTGTGTTCTCATTTATTCATGTGACTGTTATTCTTTCTACTCAGCAGATATCTTTTGACTTGATTTTCTGTCCTTGCTGAAATGGGGTGAATTCACCCATTTTGCCATTAAAAACACCATTCATTTCTTCCTTTTTCAGAGCATTTAATTTATGTATAGCACTGAATGAGAAAGTCATCAGGTAAGGATTATTTTAAACCAACTTTTCTCTCATTATTGCTAAGTTCTTCATAATATCAACTAAAGATAATCAAACTTTTATGCTGTACACCTGAAACTCACATGGATGAATGTCAATTATAGGTCAATGAAACAGAAAAAAAACCCCAAATAGAACAAAAACAGCGGCAGAAAATAAATAGTCATGTATAAACTGATCAAAGAGACTGGCTCAGAAAGGATAGCTAAGTCCCACCTCAGATCTTCTAGGAGCCTCAGTTATAGATTACCATAATATCTGAAAATGGGGAAATAGTTTTGCCAGTAAATCTGGAAAATTCCAAGAAAGATAACCCTTATGATAGCTCAAAATAAGATGGACATAAAGTACGAAATTCCCAAGTGCTAAATTAAAGAGCTGTTTCAACAGGATTTAACATAAAAAAAATTTTAAGGGCCCTTTAACAAAAAAAACCCCAAACAATAAATTTTTTAAAACTATGATGTTCCTGGGGCGCCTAGGTGGCTCAATCAGTTTAACGTTGGACTCTTGCTCTTGGCTCAGGTCATGATCTCAAGGTTTCTGAGTTTGAGCCTCACATTGGGCTCTGCGCTGACAGTGAGAAGACTGCTTAGGATTCTCTCTCTCTCTCTCTCTCTCTCTCTCTCTCTCTCTTTCCCCCTCTCAAAGAAATATATATATTTTAAAAACTATGATGCTCCCAAACACTTGTCATGGTGCCTAAGATTATCTTATCAGCTTATTCAATTAGATAATGAAACATTGTATTGCTTGGAAAAGTTAGTACTTAAATCTATTATCAGTCAACCTTACTATCTAAGCACAAATGCATCCATCAGTCACCAGGCACTAGGGGAGTTATTTGAAAGAGTAAGATCTAGGCATTGACCTCAGAGCAGCTCCAAGTACAGTACCAAGGTAGGAAGCCCTAGGCAGCATGAGAGACATGGTTGTCAGGGGGAAAGATTTTTGTCAAGGATTGGCCATATTCCCACTCTCAGGACCTGACCCGGAGGAAAATATATAAATAAGGCAAAATATAAAGGGCAAAAGGTATATCCAGACTTAATGAGCTACTCACAAATATGATTCTCACAATGACTTAAGCAGAAAAAAAGTGGAAGAGCCTTGATGCTTCCCCTTACCTCTGCCATCAAGCTTCCTAAGATGTACAGAGACTGACCCCACATATGGGGCAACTTGCCCATGGGGACTCGGTCCACAGTGTGAGGATTTTGATATTCTTCATCAACCTAAAAGAAAAGATAAAGGAGCCATACAAAAGGCAATAGAAGGTTAAAGATACTGGATAACAAAAGGGCTGAATCTGGATTGTGATAAAATGGTTACATATGCAATGCACCGAAAAGTCAAGCACTGTGACTACAATCTAGGAAAGTGCTCCTCTAAATTTTTAAAAAATATTTATTTTTGAGAGAGAGAGAGGGAGAGGGAGAGAGGGAGAGAAGGAGAGAGAGAGAAAGAGAGAAAGTGGGGGAGGGGCAGAGAGAGGGAGACACAGAATCCGACGCAGCTCCAGGCTCTGAGCTGTCAGCACAGAGCCCAATGAGGGCCATGAACTCATGAACCGCAAGATCACGACCTGAGCTGAGATCTGACGCTTAACTGATTGAGTGCCCCAGGTGCCCCAGGAAGTGCTCCTTTAAATGTAGGTACATACAAATCACCTGAGTATCTTATCCAAAGGCAGATTCTGACCAAGTAGGTGTGGAGGAAAGCCCAAGATCTGCATTTCTAACAAGTTTTCAGATGGTGCTGCTGATGTTGCTAGAAGTTTATTCCATCCATCCCCACCAGATAGAAGACTGCAGCCCTCCCATGCCTAATGCTCTTTCATAATGAAAAAGAGGAGAAATGGTACTCCCATCTGGCATGGTGGAAAAACGGAGACATGCTTCATTTTCCAAGCCTGATCTACTCAGACAATCCCATATTACTGACCTCAAAACAGAGAGTACCAAATCCTGACAGTTCACACAGAACATCACTTTACTTCTGCCTACTGATCTCCATATCATTCTCAACCTTAAGGTTTGGTCTTTAAAAATAAAGCAATTTCTGGGGGTGCCTGGGTAGCTCAGTAGGTTAAATGTCCAGCTTCAGCTCAGGTCATGATCTTCTGATTTGTGAGCTTGAGGCCCCGCATCAGGCTCTCCCCTCTCAGTGCAGGGCCTGCTTTGGATCCTCTGTCTCCCCCCAACTCTGTCCCTCCCCCGTCATGCTCTCTGTCTCAAAAATGGAAATTAACATCGAAAACATTTAGTTTCAAAGGAGTTAAATCATATTTTTATCATCTTATGTTTTTAGAACATGAAAATCAGAAAATTAAAAATGATTTGACTCAAATGAGGCAGTCCTGTGGAGGCACTGCTCATCTTCTCTCAGCATCATGTTACAGCAGTTCTCCAGCTCACCTTATCTGGAGGAACACTATATAGCTCCGGCAAAAGTGGGACTCCATTTTTACCCTTGATGAGGACAGCTTCAAGAGCCTCTCTATATTCTTGAACCTGTAAATAAAAGAAAGGGAGAAAAAGTTTATAGAGTGCTCCCTTTGGGGATCTCAGGGAGGGTTGTAGCCAAAGAGGGTCCTCCTGCGAAAGACCATATTCACCCAGTAAAATGGAGAAAAAAGGAAAGTAGCACTCGATAAATGTTTATTACAGGCCAGATACTATGCTAAGAGTTTTGTGTACTTGAACACATTTACTTTTTATTACCATCCTAGAAGGTATATGCAGTTAAAAGCATTTTTACTGAAAAGTGAGTGCTCAAAAAGGTTATAAACTTGTGGAAGATCATGCAGAAAGTGTAAGGTTGAGCCCAGATTTGAGCCCAAGTCAGCCTTTCTCCACAGGCCTGTTTTGATCCACTATGTACTATTCTAAACATAGCTCCTTGTCTTGACGTGTATTGGCTTTTAAAACTGTACTTTAGGGGCCCTTGGATGGCTTAGTCAGCGTCCAACTTCAGCTCAGGTCATGATTTCATGGTTCTTGAGTTTGAGCCCTGCACTGGGCTCTGTGCTGACAGCTCAGAGACTGGAGCCTGCTTCAGATTCTATATCTCTCTCTTTCCCTCTGCCCCTCCACCACTCATACTCTGTCTCTCTTTCCCTCAAAAATAAATGAACATTAAAAATATTAAAAAATTGTATTTTACCTGCTGAACTATCATAGTGAAGTTCACATTTTTTTTGCTTAATTATTTGTGGTAGATTAGTAATACCTAAAAAGCAAACAAGACAAAACAGACAAAAAAAAAAAAAAACCATGATAATTTATGTTGGAAAAAAAGGCAGTCCTGCTATAACAGTTGTTTTGCAAATACAAATTTATTCTGATGCATTTGATACATTAGGGAACAATTTGAGTGTAACATAAATTCTACATTTGCTTATGCACAATTGTGAGAGTGTACACTCAGCTGAAATGAGCCGTTTAAGAATACCCAAAACACACACATGCACACACCTCAGGAGGAAATAGAATCATTGTCATCCATGTTTTGTGTTACAACCTTCTGTCTAATTTCAGATAACACTGCTTCTACCACTTAATAGCAACTCCTGAGATGCTCCCTTCTCATGACCACGTTTCTTTAATTTCCTTCCCTTTCTTCATAGTTTATTTTTTTTAATTATCCTGTCTGTTCCAAGTTTTTTTTCTCTTTCCACTCACTCTTGTGCTATCTTTCTTGTTCTCTTCCTCTGGCACACAGGGTGATGGGCATGGGAGCCCAGCAGGTCAGTTGGCAAGAAAATGGGTGCACATGTCCATGAGCAAACCTTAGGTCTTTTTCAAGGTACAAGTGCCATATTTCTTGTGGCACTTATATATTTCTTAAACATTTACCATGCATAACGTTACAATACTGTGTTAATTAGGTTCTTTTGTTTTGAAAAAATTTTTGATGTTTATTTTATTTGTTATTTTTTGATGTTTCATTTATCTTTGAGAGCAAGAGAGACAGAGCGTGAGCAAGGGAGAGGCAGAGACAAAGGGAGGCACAGAATCCAAAACAGGCTCCGAGTTCTAAGCTGTCAGCCCAGAGCCCAATGTGGGGCTTGAACTCACAGACCACGAGATCATGACTTGAGCTGAAGTCGGATGCTTCACTGACTGAGTCACCCAGGCGCCCAATGTTTATTTTATTTTTGAGAGAGAGAGAGAGAGAGAGAGAACGAGCGCTTGAATGGCAAGGGCAAAGAGAGAGGGAGATACAGAATCTGAAGCAGGCTCAAGGCTCTGAGCTGTCATCAGAGAGCCTGACATGAGACTTGAACCCATGAACCATGAGATCATGACCTGAGCTGAAGTTGGACACTTAACTGACTGAGTCACCCAGGCGCCCCCTGTTCCTATCGCTTTGTATGTATTTCTGACAAACGTTTTAAGTGTTGTATCCCAACCTCATTTTCCCATGAACCCTATAGTTTTTATTTCTTTAAATATGCAGAGCATTGTGATCTTAAAGAAACATATATGTCTTATTATAGCCGAACTGATTTCCCTTGTTCTTTTTCTTTAAATTTTTTTGATGTTTATTTATTTTTGCGAGAGAGAAAGTGCGAGCAGGGGAGGGGCAGAGAGAGAGGGAGACACAGAATCTGAAGGTGGCTCAGTGTCTGAGCTGTCAGACATGGGGCTCAAACTCATGAACTGCAAGATTATAACGTGAGCCAAAGTCAGATGCTTAACCAACTGAGCCACCCAGATCCCCCTGACTTCCCTTGTTCTTTTGGCTTATCTTAATCTGTGAAATTTAAAAAAACTTTAGTGAAGTAAGCCAGGCAGAGAAGGACAGAAACCATATGTTTGCACTCATAGGTCTAGCAGGAAAACAAGAGAGACCTAATGGAGAACCAGGGGGAACGGAGGAGGGAGAGAGAGTTGGGGAGAGAGAGGGATGCAGAACTTGAGAGACTATTGAAAGCTGAGAATGAACTGAGGGTTGGGGGGGAGGGGGGAGGGGGG
>NC_043717.1:53164923-53179809 GCF_006229205.1 Suricata suricatta
AAAATAAAATTGATAAACTGAGAATGCAAAAAAAAAAACTTTAGGGGCATCTTCTAAGAACAAAAAAATATTTCCATTGTATACAGAGAACCTGAAGAAGTCAATGACTATACTTGGATTACTTAAAAGTTACTATGGAAGCCAGAAAAAAGAAAAGAATAAGAATCCAGGTCTCCCAACTCTTTTTTTTTTTTTTACCTCCATAGAGTCCAAAAAATTTGAATGTGCTTTGTACTTGATAGGCACATTTGATAAATAAATCTTTCTTTGAGCAAGCAAGTGTTTGAAAAACAATTCTGTGGAATTTGAGAAGGACTGAGAAAAATGGTAGAATCAAAAGAGGGTGGGTTATTTCTATTCCTGCTTATCTTATTTGCTTTCGCAAAAAGAGATATCCTTTAGTTTACTAAAATTTAGAGTAAAACACTTTGTGGCCCCTGAAACGTTGGTGTAACCCTACTACTCAAACTCATATTGGTAGTTACAGATTTAAAAAAGTTTTTTTAATGTTTATTTTTGAGAGAGACAGAGAGCATGCAGGGGAGAGGCAGAGAGAGAAGGAAACACAGAACCTGATGCAGGCTCCAGGCTCTGAGCTCTCAGCAGAGACTGATATGGGCCTCAAACCCACGAACTGGGAGATCATGACCTGAACTTATGTTTAACTGACTGAGCCACCTAGGCGCCCCTGGCAGTTACAGATTAATATTGACAAAAGCATTCAAATTACACAGTATGTTTTATGTAGCTAAGTATAAGGGACTTCCAAATGTGGTGGATTCAAGTCCAGGTTTAGACCATGGTCAATTTGTAGAATGCTGGACACTAAAGTTGATTAAATTTCCCAGTCTCACTGTTTTCCAAAATGATTTCTAAATTACTTTATTCATATAGCTCAAAAAAACAAAACAATGATGACCATGTTTTCTGGGGGCAAGGACAGGGTATGAATGGGTGGTTGTTGTTGTTTTTTTGGGGGGAGGGGAAGGCTGAAGTCAGAACATTTCTAAGATAAAAAAATTCAAGTACCTTTAATAACTGACACAGTGAACAGGGCTGTTATTGTGCTCTCTGTATTGATTAAAGGTCAAGTCTGAGTGATGGCAATATCCGGGTCTTCCAACTGAACCTAGTGCCCTCAACTACTAGTCTCTAGAATACAACTCTGTTTCTTCCCTATTAGGGAAGATTTTCCATTTGGTCACAGGGTCAGCACAGACATTAACTTAAAGAAGAAGATATAACAAAACATTCTGCTGAAAAGCTCTTTCCCCAGCATATTACCTGCTCTGCATTGCCACTAAAGACCCCATCAAGAATAAAGTATGTCCAGAACAGTGGCCATTCACACTCAATGTTTTCAAATGACTTCAGCTCCGATGGTTCATAGTACAGACGGTTGGGATCCTGGTAAAAACACAATTAAAAAGTCTATTTTATCACTGAAAATTCAGACACACATCTTTATTTCAGATGTATCACAATACAGCCTTGCAGAGCATGTACACACCCCTCCTCCTTTAGCAAGTACTTTGTGACATGACTTGTAATCCGTAGAACTGGGATAAAAATGAAACGATAGGCAGGTAAGTGAAGAAGTGACATTAATTCCTAATAAACATGAGTTTGGTTTTGTATTTATTAAGTTTGAGGTAGCAGCAGAATGTACAAATAGAAATGTCTCAAAGGACAGCAAGAGAGATGAGGATTTGAGAGTCATCCCCGTAGAGTTGACACTGGAAGCACAAGTTACAAATGTAGTAGCTAACATACAGTGAACAGATGACCTGAGAATGGAATCTTGGTTATGCTCTCAGAGTCTTGTGAGGAAAGAACAAAAAGCAAAGAATTAGGATAGTGTAGAGCTATATAAATTAAATAGAAAAAGAATTTCACAAAGATGGAGGGATAGATAACAGTAATGTACTACAGAGGAGGCAAGTATAATGAGGAGTGGGAAAAGGCTATTGGACTGATCACTTGGGAGATTCTGATGGTATTTCAGAGCGTAATTTTAAAGATCAGTAGAGATAGAAATCAACAGGGCTAAAGAATAAAGTAGAAGGAAAGTAGACCAGAAGAGTTGGAGCTCAATGATTAAAAAATGTTTACATTGCCAGTGAAGTCCTTCTTGACCATTCATTCCCTTTAATAATACTTAACTTTCTCCATTGATAATTCCAAGGAGAATTTTTGACAAGTGGAGCAAAAGGAAGTTAACGTTTCAAGATCGGGTACCGTTTTTTTTTTTAAATTTGTTTTTATGTTTATTTATTTTTGAGAGAGACAGAGACAGAGCATGAGCTGGAGAGGGGCAGAGAGAGGGAGACACAGAATCCAAAGCAGGTTCCAGACTTTGAGCTGTCAGCATAGAGCCTGATGCAGGGCTTAAACCCACAAACTGTGAGATCATGACCTGAGCTGAAGTCAGATACTCAACCTGCTGAGCTACCCTGGTGCCCCAAGATCAGGTACTGTTTAGAACCAGCCAACTGCTAAAGGTGGATGGGGTTGAAAGTGTTATTGAAGAAAAGATTTTTCCCTTTGTAACTATTAAATATTTGGGAGGAAGATACTTTGAGACTATTCAAATATTCTGTTTCTCCTTAAACTTTCACCCACTGATTTAAGTGTCTGTCAGTAGCTCTTTCCTGAAACTAACCAGCTGCAAGAGGTGGAAGAACTACACTTTCCTCTATTTTATTTTAATCCCTAAAAGCTCACAAATAGATCTTGGCAACTAAGCCCAAAAAACGTAGGAAACATCAGTTACTGTATCTTATTTAGTAATTATTTTATTTTATTTTTTATTTTTTAAGTTTATTTACTTTGAGAGAGGCAGAGACAGCATGAGTGGGGGAGAGGCAGAGAAAGAGGGAGAGAGAGAATCCCAAGCAGGCTCTGCACTGCCAGTGCACAGCCTGATGCAGGGCTCGAACTCATGAAACTGTGAGATCATGACCTCAGATGACACCAAGATTTGGACACATAAGCAACTGAGCTACCTAGGTGCCCCTTTAGTGATTATTTTAAGTATCACCAGTGAGTTAAGTATTCTCTGAATGAGACTGCAGATAGTACTGACCATTCTATCTTGGAATCATTTTGGGAGAAAAGAAACCTACCTCTTTAGGAGTTTTATATCCATCTCGTAGAAAGCGACAGCAACCATAACGACCCTGGAAACCCAAAGGAGAAAAGAACGGTGGAAGCATGCACACTGGTACAGCCATATAGTCCATCAAATACATTCTTTGCAACAGCTATATGGGCCAATCTATCACCCATACAGATACATTATTTAAAAATAATAAAATATAATCTAAAAAACCCTTTGATACCAGCCCAGTAGCAGAAACTGATTTCAGCAATCAATGTGAGTTCAAGTGAGGGCTAAATTACAGGCTCTTCCCTAAAGCAGAGTTTCTAATATTATCCTCTCCATCACTTTCCACCAAAGGGTAAGTGTGGAATAGCGCAATTACTACTGTATGTGGTCCTGTTCACACAGCTCATAAGAGATGACAGGCTTAAAAAAAAGACAACATATTTTCAAAATTTTGAGACAATTTGAGACTTAGAGAAGAGTTGCAGAAACAGTACCAAGAGTCCCCACTACTATCCTTTTATATTAACTTCTTACATAACTATAGGACATTTATCAAAACTAAAAAATTAACCTTGGTACAACACTAATAACCAAACTACAGAACTTATTTAGACATTGCCAGTTTTTCTTTCTTTTTTAAATATTTATTTGTTTTTGAGAGAGGGAGAGAGAGAGAGAGAGAGAGAGAGAGAGAGAGTAAAAGAGAGCACAAGCAGGTGATGGGCAGAGAAAGAGGGAGACACAGAATCTGAAGCAGGCTCTGGGCTCTGTGCTGACAGCTCAGAACCCATGAACCACGAGATCATGACCTGAGCCAAACTTGGACGCTTAACTGACTGAGCCACCTAGCTGCACCACCAGGTTTTCCAATATAGGCTTTGTTTTTTCCTGTTCCAATATCCATTTTAGGATCTTATTCCATTTAGTTGTCATGTCTCAATAGTCTCTTCCAGTCTTTGATAGTTCCTCAGTCTTTCCTTGTGTTTCATCACCTTGACACTTCTGAAGAGCTCATCAGGTATTTTGTAGCATGGCCCTCAATTTGGTTTTCTCTGATGTTTTCCCACGGCTGAGATTATGCATTATTTGTGTGGATACCACACTGTGCTGTAAACTTAGTGTACTGTATCTGGGGCCACATGATGTCAATACATTTTATTACTGGTGGTGTTAACTGTTTTTTTTTTTTTTTTGAATGACAGGCTCGCTGGATAAAGGATTCTTGGTTGCATATTTTTCCTGTTCATCACATTGAAGATGTCCTCCCATTCCTTTCTGGCCTGCCAAGTTTCAGTAGATAGGTCTGTAACCTCTCTGATAGTTTTCCCTTTGTATGTTAGGGCCCTTTTATCCCTAGCTGTTCTGAGAATTCTCTCTTTATCTTTATATTTTGGCAGTTTCACTATGATATGTCACCCCGAATGTCGGTTCAGGTTACGTCTTAGGGGAGTTCAATATGCCTCTTGAGTTGTCTTTCTCTTTCCACAGATTGGAGAAATTTTTGTCTATAATTTGATCAAGCACCCCTTCAGGGTCTTTTTCTCCTTCTTCCTCTTCAGGAACTCCTATGATACAGATATTGTTCCGTTTGATTGTATCACTCAGGTCTCAAATTCTCCTTTTGTGCTCCTGTATCAATTTCTCTCTTTTTCTCAGCTTCCTCTTTTGCTATAACTGTGTCTTCTAATTCACCTATTCTCCTCTCTGCTTCTTCAATCTGTGCATTGGCAGCCTAAATGTTATTATTCACCTCATTTATAGCCTTTTGTAGGTCCCTAGTTTGTATCAATAACTTCTCTGATGGATTTTTTGAGCCCAGCGATTAATTTCATGACACTTGTTCTAAATTCTCATTCAGTTATGTTGTTTATGTCTGTTTTGAGTAGTTTCTGTGGCTGTGATTTCTTCCTGAAATTTCTTTAGAGGAGAGTTCTTTCGTCATTTTGGCTAACTTTCTGTCTCTTGTCAGTTTTAAAAGCTCGTTCTGCACTGTGCGTCTGTTAGTATTGCTCTCTTAAAGGAGGCTCTTTGACTGTCCAGGGCCTGTCGTTTCAGGAGATGTTCTTTTAATGGTGTCACTCGGTTTCTTTTGTTATGCCTATAATTAATATATTTCCTTACTCAGTAATATTTGGGACTTTACACTATGTGTGCTTTGGCTTGTTTCTTGAGGTAGCCCTGAAAAAGAAAACAGACAAATACACAGGGAACACAAGCAAACGCACTGACAGATCAAGTAAACAAGCAAACCAAATGGGAAAGGAAAAAAAAGGAGTGGGAATGAAAAGAGAACAAGAAAGGAGAAAAAGAAAGCTGGGGGGACAGAGATAGCCAAAGATAAAAGATAATCTGAGAGCATAAAACCTGCAGAGGGGAGAGATAATAATGGGATAAGGGAAAACATATCTGCATGGTAAGAGTTTATCTAATCACAACAGTGCATAAATGTTGGTCTTTCCCAGACTCTGGGGGAGAAAGAGAGAAAAGAAGGTAATAGGAAAATAGAAAAGAGAAAACAAGCAAACAAATTATAAAAATTAAAAAAATAAAAATAATAAGAAAAGAAAAGAAGAAAAAAGTAAAAATAGTAAGAAAAGAAGAATCCAGCTCTCCAGCACAGATGGGCGTGGTTTGATGTAGGTAGATAGGGTCTCAGTGCCTGGTCTCTGAGGTCCTGCCTTAGTGGATGCGTGGAGAAGAATGGCGGCGCTGCAAGCCTCTCTCAGACCATGCGTTGCCAGCCACTCTCTTGAGTCCAACCTGCCTGTGCCATGAGTGGGTTAAATTGTTTCGGTTTTCCAAGTTCCACCAGGTTTCTAAATCCTAGTCCACATACTTTAATGCTTATGCCACCATTAAAATAATCTCCGGCAGGCGGGTGGCTTTTGGCCAGGATTGTGCAGGGGAATTGGGGTGCCAGCCCTTCCCTGGCTCCACCTGAGGTCGGCGGGCTGCTGGGCCCACAGGAGAACAAGCCCACTGAGGGGAACGAATTTCTCTCCCTGTACCCAGCAGCTACACATGGAAAGTTTGTTTCTCCACTGCAGGCTGAGGTCTCCCCTCTCCAGAGATCACACTATGAGCATTTCAGCTTTGCCTTCTTTTCCCCTTGGCTCTGCACCGCCGTGCACGGCAATCCCATGCAGCGTCCTGCAGGGCTGGTTCGCGTGCAACCCTCCAAGGTTCTGTGCCATCCTGCATGGCTACCCCGCATGCGTGCGGCCCTGTACAGTGCTGTGTTGCCTCTGGACACATGGATCTCTGTGGGCCCAGCGCCAAGTTTCTGGGCACTCTCTTTCCCAGCTCCGCTTTGAACCAGTGTTCCCTCCCTCAGAGTCTCCAGTCCCAGTTTGCATTCACTTAGGCATCCATGAGGATGTTATCAATAAGGGGTCTGTGCACGCACGTCCGTTCTTGGAGATCAGAATTTTGTGGCTTTTAATTCTTCTCAGTTTGATGGTTGCAGGCATTCGGAGGTAACAGTGTTTCCTACTTCTCTGCCATCTTGGCCCCTCCTCCCTGGTGGTGTTAACTCTGATCATTTGGTTAAATCTCTGATTCAAGGCTCCCAAGAGAATTAGTTTCTCTTTAAAGTCAAAGCCTTCACATGTACCCCAATATTCATAGTGGCACTTTCTACAATAGCCAAATCATGGAAAGAGCCTAAATGTCCATCACCTGACGAATGGATCAAGAAGATGTGGTATATATACACAATGGAGTACTACATGGCAACGAGAAAGAATGAAATATGGCCATTTGTAGCAAAGTGGATGGACCTTGAGGGTGTCAAGCGAAATAAGTCAGGCAGAGAAGGATAGATGCCATATGTTTGCACTCATAGGTTTAACAGGAGAGACCTGGCAGGGGACCATGGTGGGAGGAAGGGGAAAAGAGAGCAAGGGAGGGTGAGGGACACAGATCATGGGAGACTCTTAAATACTGAAAACGAACCATGGACTGAAGGGGGAAGAGGGAGGGAGGGGGGTGATGGTCATGGTGGGGGGCACTTGTAGGGAGAAGCACTGGGTGTTATATGGAAACCAATCTGATAATAAACTATTAAATAAAGTTAAAGCCTTAAAGAAAAGAAGGGCAAATATGGACATACCTGAAGCTTGGTGATGATTTCTTGCTTTGTGAGGTCTACCAACTTGCTATCTTCTACTGCAAAAGCTGGGAAGGAAACAACTGAAAGTAGACTAGCATCTACCTCTTTGGATGTTGAAGCCCGGGGGAGTAGTGAATTAAGGATAGACTAAAAAGAAAGAAAGAAGTCCAATGTGGCACATTAGTAGTTAATTTGGGATTATAAAACTAACAGCTTTAATTTCAAACGATTTTTGTGGAAGAGGATCATTCAGGAGAAAATCTAAACATTATTCAATAATAACAACTTAATTATATTCAATACTGAACTCAATAATAATTCAATAATAATGTCTAAGTGAGAGCTTAGAAAGCTAGTTATTTATGTAAATCATCCATTGTCTTAATACTGCTCTCAACGCTTCACAATCCTGAATCTTAAACAGCTTCTAATGGATAAAAAATACACTAAAATCATCTCGCCCACAGTTCCCTTGCTCCATTAGCCATTTAAGGGTAAAGATAAGAGAAAATATAGCTGCTAAGAAGGAGGATGTGGACGGGTCAGCTCCTCCACTGCTGACATTTATCTTTTCCAAAGAAAATACATTTTAAAATTAGAAGGAAAGTTTATATTCACTATGGGTATCTAATCAGAGTTTCAAGGTAAGGAGAAGGTCATCTTGCCAATGAGAAGAACCTTAATCTTGCAATATAGAGAATAACCCTAAACAAAACTGAAGATACATATTTACTACTTAAACAGCCTAATCTCCAAACATCTCAGCCTAGAGCCAACTGGGGACAAAATATTTCACAGCCACTATCAAGAAGAACACTCAAAATCACTCACCCCTTGCTCTATTGGTATATTTAGAGAAGGAGATATTCAGGAGCAGACCCCATAGACCCTTGATATGACAACAGTGGAGAATTCTGCACAGTATGGTAGAATCCCTTTATAACCATGGATGAGAGAACAGGACTATGATCTATGTTACAGTTCATCCTGTATCAGACTTATCTCAGTATAGGAAGTATGGATAAGACATTTTTGGCATATGATAATAAATCAGATTATGTACTCTCAGGTCTCCTTACTCTAAAAACCAGGCTAATTGTGAGTCTGGGTAATAATAAAATTTTCTATAATGTGGTCGGTACATTACTCTCTTACCTGGCAGTGTTGCACTTCATCAGCCAGGACATGGATAACTGATTGGGGCCCACCTTTCACACCAAATAGGTCCAGTTCATCTAATGCTTCCAGAGCTGCCTGTGGAGGGTAACAAAGAACATTTTCACCAAACGATATATTCTTCTCCCTGTACCCCAGTATCATATTAGTGCATATGAAGTCATTTTGGATATGCTTAGAAGAACAGAAAGAACAATGTAGCATTTTTTTTAATTCCCAGGGGCCTCTGAGTTTTCTTTGCCTCCCATATTTTTCCAGAGACAGTTTAGATGGAGGTTGTAAACTTCCTTTCATGATAAAAACCCTCAACAAATTCAGTATAGAAGAAACATATCTGAACAAAATAAAGGCCATAAACAACAAACCCCACAGCTAACACTTGCTGTGATGAGCACTGGGTGATGCATGGGAGTGTTGAATCCCTATTTTGTACACCAGAAACTAATATTACACTGTATGTTAACTAACTGGAATTCAGTGAAAAATTGAAAGTATTTCCTCTAAGATCAGGAGAAAGACAAGGATGCTCACTCTAACCACTCTTATTCAACATACTATGGGAAAATCCTAGCTAGAGCGATTAGGCAAGACAAAGAAATAAAATGCATCCACATCGGAAAGTAGTAGTAAAACTGTCATTATATAAAGAGGATATGATCTTACATATAGAAAATTGTAAACTAAACCCCAAGCTATTGGAACCAATCAATGAATTCAGTAAAGTTACACGATATAAAATTAACATACAGAAATCAGTGGCATTTATGTACATTAACAACAAAAAAATCTGGAAAAAGAAATAAAGAAAATGATTCCATTCACAATAGCATCAAAAGCAATAAAATACTTAAGGATAAACTTAACTAAGATATGTACAATGAAAACTACAATACTTTGATGCAGGAAATTAAAGACACCAACAAATGGAAAGATATCCCATGTTCAATGGATTAGAAGAAATAACACTATTAAAGTGTCCTTACTACCAAAAGCCATCTATAGATCTGATTCAATCCTTATCAAAATTTCAAAGGCATTTTTCACAGAAATACAAAAACAATCCTAAAATTTGTATGGAACCACAAGACACCAAATAGCCAAAGCAATTATGAGAAAGAAGAATAAACCTGGAGGCATCACACATCCTGATTTCAAACTATATACTACAAAGCTATAATAATTAAAATATTATGGTATGGGCATAAAATAGACAAGCAGACCAATGAAACAGAATAAGCCAGAAATAACCCCCTGAATTTACAGTCACTTAATATTTGACAAGAGAGCCAGGAACTGTCAATGCAGAAAGAATAGTCTCTTCAACAAATGGTGTTAGGAAAACTAGATAACCACATGCAGAAGAATAAAATTTGTTCCCTGCCTTACACCCTTACAAAATTAACTTAAAATAGACTAAACATAAGACCTGATATTGTAAAACTTCTAGAAGAAAACATAGGAGTAAGGCATCTTTAAACTGGTCTTGGCAATGATTTTTTAGGTGTGATGCCAAAAGCACAAGCACCAAAAGCAAACATCAACAAGTGGTATTACATCAAACTAAAAACTTTCTACACAGAAAAAGATACAATTAAAAAAAATGAAAAGGCAACCAATGGAAGAGGAGAAAATATTTGCAAATTGCATATCTGATAAGAGGTTAATATCTAAAATATGTAAAGAACTCATACAATTCAATAATAAAAAATTTCAATTAAAAAATGATCAGAGGAATTGAATATACATTTTTTTCCAAAGAAGACATAGTAACAGCCAATGGATACATGAAAAGATGTCCAAAGTCATTAATCAACAGGGAAATACAAATCAAAACCACAATACAGTATCACTTCACACCTGTAAGAATGGCTATTATTGGGGCGTCTGGGTGGCTCAGTTGGTTAAGCGACTGACTCTTGATTTTGGCTCTGGTCATGATCTCATGGTTTGTGGGTTTGAGCCCTGCATCAGGCTCATGAGGACAGTGCAGAGTCTCCTTGGGATTCATTCTCTCTTTCTCTTTCTCCCTTTCTGTCTCTGCCCTTCCTTTGCACACACACCCCCTTTCTCTCTCTCTCTCAAAATAAATAAAATAAATGTAAAAGAATGGCTATTATCTAAAAGACAAGTGGTAACAAGTGTTGACATGAGAATGTGGAGAAATGGGAACCCTTGTACACTGTTGGATGGAAGGCAAAGTGGTCCTGTCACTATAGAAAACACTATGGGGGCCCTCAAAAACTTAAAATAGGACTGTCATATGATCAACCTGCAATTCTACTCCTGAATATATATACAAAAGAAATGAAAAGAGGATAGCAAAGAGATACATGTACCCCCATGTTTATTGCAGCATTATTCACAGAGGCCAATATATGTAAACACTAAGCATCTGTGAACAAGTGAATGTGATACACCCACACCCACACCCACACCCCCCCACATGCACACTGGAATATCATTCAGCTATGAGAATGAAAGAAATCCTGCCATTTGTGACAACAGAGATGGAACTTGAAGGTATTATGTTAAGTGAGACAGAGAAAGACAAATACCATATTATATCACCTATATGTGAAAAAAGACAAACACCAAAAAACAGAGTAAAATAGTGGTTATCAGGAGCTGGAGGATGGAGGAACTGAGACGTTGTTTAAAGGTATAAACATGCAACCAGAAGATAAATAAGTTCTGGAGATCTAATGCACAGCACAGTGATTATAGACAATAATACTATATTATCTAAGACTATCAATCTTTCCTACCATAAAAAGGAAGTGATAATTATATGATGTGATAGAGGTGTTACCTAATATTTTGCTGGTAATCATATTGCCATAAAAATGTATCAAATCAACATGTTGTATACTTCAAACTTACAAAATGTTATATGTCAATTATATCTCAGTAGAAATATATTTTTAAAAGGATATGGCATAAGATAAAGTTATAGCATTATTAAGTCAAGCATCACACTTTAAAAATAATTTTAACATGGCACAGATGAATTTGTAGTACACCACTCGTGTGATACCAGTACCTAAGAAATACCACAAATTGTGTGGATATAAGACACTAAAATGCAATAGCCATTATATTAGCACATCACTGAGTTTCCAAAGAGAAGTGAATAGCCTAAAAAGACACTATGATTGACTTAAAGATGACAGTTAAAAAGTAGCTACTTTTTTGCATGGACCTCAAGTGTACTGTAGTATAGAGGCGGAATTTAAGGAAAGGTATTAAGCAGGCTGTGTTTTAGCTTATGGGCAAGTAATAAATTATATCATATATCTTGAATGTATCATAGATAAGCTGCTATATTACAATTGCCACTTCAGATAGCTGTGAAATTAGGTGATTAACTAGTTGGTACCTAACCTTCTAATTTCTGTAGAAGTCTAATTACATGAAATAGAAGTGGAGGTTTTGATTTTTTACTTTGCTTTTCTGTTTGGAGTATCATTGTAACTACTGTATTGTAAATGGCAGAAAATAATTGCATATGTTAAAAAAATAAATTGTGTAAAAAAATAAAATGTTGTTTCAGATAAAAAAAAAAGATGACAGTTATTAGTCACCAAGGTCAAAGATGAGTTTCCATGTATTTTTTAAAATAGAATTTACTTATTAATTTCTTGCTTTTCTGATTATAAAAGTATACCATACTTCGTATAGAATATTTTGAAAACATAAAAAGTATAGAGAAGGCAAAAAAGTCACCCAAAATAATGCTAATATTTTTGGCACGTTCCCTATTAGTTTTCTCTATGAAAATCTGTCTATAGTTGAGATCATGTTTCATATAAAGTTTGGTTAGGATACTACAACATAAATGTTGCTCCATATTATGAAGATTCTTTATTTCAACATAATATTCGCTCATATTTATTTAACCATTTAACAACTAGTGGAAATTTAGGCTTCCTTTATTGTGTGCTTCTAATTGTGTTTTGTTTTTTAGGTCCCACATATAAGTGAAATCATATTCTGTTTGTCTTTCTCTGTTTTATTTCAATTATTACAATGGCAATGATTTGTCATTGTCATGAATGGCAAGATTTCACTTTTTCCTATGGGTAAGTAATATTGCATTTTATATGTGTGTGTGTGCACGCACGTGTATGTGTGTGTGTGTCACATCTTATACATTCCTCTATAGATGGACACTTAGGTTGCTTACATATCCTGGCTATTGTAAATAATGCTGCAATAAACACAGGGGTATATATATCTTTTAAAAGTCAATCTGTGTCTTTTGGCAGGAGAAACTTAAATTAGATCATGTATATTTATCATTATAATATGTTTGATCCTATTCCTGCTATCCTGTTTTATGTCTTCTTGCTGTCTCCAAAAATAAGAGCTGAAATTAAGGCAGTAGCAGTGGGAAGGAAAAGATGGAGTCAAGTGGAAAGGCAGTGATGATGATGACGATGATAATGATGATATGTGGGATGCAGGAAAGTGAGGGGGTTGGGGATTGACAGATGGTTCCCTGATATCAAGTTGTGTCAACTGGTGTATAGAAGGGACAAGGCCTCTTTTTATTTTTGTAATGGTAGAGAAGATGAATTTAGTTTAAGACATGTTCTCTGAGGTCTCTGTGGTATATATAATTAGAGCTATGCTACAAAAGCAATTGGATATACAAATCTGGATATTATGAAAGAAATCTTCAGCTACATGTCCAAAGTTCTATGGGAGAATGTGAATTTTGCCCATGTTTAAAAAGAACAATTTGGGGGCACTTGGATGGCTTAGTCACTTAAGCATCCAACTCTTGGTTCCAGTTTAGGTCATGGTCTCATGTTTTGTGCTGGCAGGGCAGAGTCTGCTTGGGATTCTCTCTCTCCCTCTCTCTCTGCCCCTTCCCCACTCGTGTTCTTTCTCTCTTTCAAACTAAATAAACTTAAAAAAAGAATAATTTGATGATAGCCCAAATTCACATTAAGTGTTTATCTACAGCAAAGATATATTTCCTTACCCCACACTTGATATCAATAAAGCAAGGAAAATTACCTTTGCCATTCCAACTGAACTGGCATTCAACTCTGAGATTCCTTGGTTGGTCTTGTCTCCACGTTCCCATATCCCGAAGTCCTAGCATAAAATAACCAACATACCATTAGCAAGTCATTACTACTAAATGCTTACTAGACACACCACCCTTGAATAAAAGGTACACATAGTAGCTAATTTGCCATACATGTGTGTACCCACAATGCTTATCAAGGAGATACCAATGAGTTTGGATGCCTCCTAGCTATTTTACTAGTAGCTTTAAATTCTTTTGCGACCTCCAAGATGTTGGAAGACTCCTGACAGTTGATCAGGTCAAGAACTATAATTCAGTTCATGTAGAGAAGTTTCACAAAATTTTTCATCAAAGCTGATACACAGGGGTTCTAGATGATAGAGCTTAAACAGCACCCAGTGTTCTATCTTAGATACCTATTGTAATTTTACTCTCCATTGGCATTGACAATATACCGTGCACTAAACTGTGCACTTTACACTGCTACCTTCCTTAATCCTTATATTTTATATATGATGAAACTGAGATGCAAAGAGAGATTAAGTGACTCATCCAAGGTCACATAGCTGGTAAGTGATAGACCTAGGATTAGAGTCCAAGTGTAAATTCTTTTTTTTCCCCATAATATTTTATTGTCAAATTGTTTTCTATATAACACCCAGTGCTCTTCCCCTTAAGTGCCCTCCACCATCACCACCACCTCTTTTCCCCCCTCCCCCTTCAACTCTCAGTTCATTTTCAGCATTCAATAGTCTCTCACGTTTTGCATCCCTCTCTCTCCCCAACTCTCTCTCCCTCCTCCGCTCCCCCTGGCTCTCCATAAGGTCTCTCCTGTTTTCCTGCTAGACCTGTGAGTCCAAACATATGGTTTCTGTCCTTCTCTGACTGGCTTACATCACTCAGCATGACACCCTCAAGGTCCATCCACTTTCCTACAAAAGGCCATATGTCATTCCCTCTCATTGTCATGTAGTACTCCATCGTGAATATATACCACATCTTCTTGATCTATTCGTCAGGTGATGGACATTTGGGCTTCTTCCATGTTTTGGCTATGGTTGACATTGTTGCTATGAACATTGGGGTACATGTGCTCCTAGGCATCAGCATTTCTGTCTTTCTTGGGTAAATCCCCAGCAATGCTATTGCTGGGTCATAAGGGAGTTCTATCGATAGTTTTTTGAGGAACCTCCACACTGTTCTCCAGAGAGGCTGCACCAGTTTACATTGCCACCAACAGTGTACGAGGGTGCCCATCTCTCCACACCCTCGCCAGCATCTATAGTCTCTTGCTTTGTTCATTTTAGCCACTCTGACTGGCGTGAGGTGGTATCTCAGTGTGGTTTTGATTTGTGTTTCCCTGATGATGAGTGATGTTGAGCATCGTTTCATGTGCCTGTAGGCCATCTGGATGTCCTCTTTGGAGAAGTGTCTGTTCATGTCTTCTGCCCA
>NC_043717.1:53179909-53180513 GCF_006229205.1 Suricata suricatta
ACTATATGGGGAAATTACAAAGAAAGGGAGACATATGGTAATTCTGATTAAGAACTTTGAAGTGAAAATGCTAAATAATATACTAGTAAATGAACACATAATTTTTAAAAATTATGAATCATGAATAGGTAGCATCAATCTAAGGGATGTATGGTTGGTTTAACATCAGAAAATGTATCAATGTAATTTATTATACAAATAATCTAAAAGAGAAAAAAATCAAGTAATTATCTCCTTAATGCAGGAAAGAAGATTTTTAATATGGTTCAGCAATTATTTATAAAAACAACTAGCAAGCTAAAAACAACAAGGAACTTTTTCAAACTTTAAGCATTATGTGCCAAAATTTTACCATTAATTTATATTTACTGGAGAAACTCCAGTAGAAGTTTTCATCTCAGGTTAGCTCTAGAGGTCAGGGTCAGTGAATTAAAAAAGAAAAGAAAAGAAAAGAGATTTAAGAATTGGAAGGCAAGTGAAAAGATAGACATTATTTGGGAATGATATAATCATTTACCTACAAAAAAAAGTTTAGAATACTAGAAAATACTATTAGAAAATATCAAAACTACAAATATCAGACACATTTATCTCAAGTAGCAGT
>NC_043717.1:53180613-53243791 GCF_006229205.1 Suricata suricatta
TTAAAAACCACCCTATTAAAGAATGATTGCGTTAATCAGGCAATTAGAGAAGAAATTAAAAAATATATGGAAACCAACGAAAACGAAAATACAACAATCCAAAATCTCTGGGATGCAGCAAAGGCAGTCCTAAGAGGGAAGTATATTGCAATCCAGGCCAATCTCAACAAACTAGAGAGAGTGCAAATTCAAAAACTAACAGAGAACCTACTGGAACTAGAAAGGAAGCAGCAAGAACACCCCAAACCCAGCAGAAGAAAAGAAATAATAAAGATCAGGGCAGAAATAAACAATATAGAATCCAAAAGAACAGTCGAGCAGATTAATGAAACCAAGAGTTGGTTCTTCGAAAAAGTAAACAAAATCGATAAACCTCTAGCCAGGCTCCTCAGAAAAAAATGAGAGAGCACTCAGATAGACAAAATCATGAACGAAGAAGGATCTATTACAACCAATCCCTTAGAAATACAAGCAATCATCAGAGATTACCAAGTGTAAATTCTTAACCATAACTTTGTATGGCCCCTTGATAATATAAAGATAACATTTAAAATTACTTTTTAAAAACTTTTTTTATTTGAAAGAACTTCAGAGTTACAGAGAAGTTACAAAAAGAGTACGTTGAATTTTATAGACCTTTCATTCAACTTCCCCTAATGTTAACACCTGACATAACCATAGTACAATTGACAAAGCTAAGAAATTGACATTAGTACAATGCTAGTAACCAAATTATGGACTTTCTTAGGATTTCACCAGTTTTTCTACTACTAGCCTTTTTATGTTCCAGGACCAATCCAGAATACCATGCTGCATTTGTCATGCCTCCTTGGTCTCTTCTAATCAGTTACAGTTTCACAGATCTTGTCTTTCATGACCTTGACACTTTCTGAAGATCAGTGGTCAGACATTTTTATAGATTTCCCTCGATTTAGGTTCACCTGATGCCTTCTCTTGATTATATTAAGGCTATGCATTTTTGTCAATAATACTACAGATGTTATGCTGTGTCCTCACTGCATCACATCAGGGAGTAAACGATGTTGCTATGGCTTATTGTGGTGATGTTAACTTTCATCATATGGTGTTTGCAGGGTTTCTCCATGTGACTGTTACTATTCTCTTCCTTTTGATTAATAAATAACAAGATACTTTACAACTGTGCAAATATCCCATTTCTCCTGAAATATCTACCTGCCAATTTAGCATCCATTGGTGAATCTTGTCTGCAGCAATTATTACAGTGGTATTTCAATGGTGATATTTTAGTTTCATTACCTCTACAGCCATTAATTACGATTCTCCTCTAAGGAAGAGTTGTCCTTTATCCCTCATTTATTTATATTAGTATGTATTCATAAATATTTAGGTTATTCTCTGGGTTTTAACAAAACGTTATTTTTTGTTTTGTTGCTCAAATTGTTCAGCTTTATCCAATGGGAGTTCTTCTGGGTTGGCTCCCATGCCCTTTTGACATGTTCTATTCTTTTTGAACACTTCCTCACTTTCTGTCACTACAAGATACTAGTTTCATCCTGTGTTTTCTGCACCTCATCCCTGAAATCAACCACTTCTACAAGGAATCCTGCTTTCTTTTATTACAGAATGAGCAGTTACAATCCAAAACTGAGGGACGGGTGCTCATTGTCAATGTGCCATTGTCAATGTGATGCCATTGCTTCTACACCCTCTCTTTGAGCAGAATTTGGAAATTATTCATGTGTAAATATGCATGTGTGCATGCAAACACACACACACACACACACACACACACACACCTATACCTGTTTTTATATTTACCTTAAATGACTTTTATATCAAATCTATGAGTTAAAGTGAAGCTTCTGGAATGTGAGCCATATTTATCCCATGGCTAGCCTCACTTGTCCCCAAACCCAACTCTACCCTAATTTGTGCAGCAAAGATTAGACTATGAGAAGGCACACATATCATTAATTCTCCTGTAATCCCTGGCTGCAATGGAAAGGCCAGAGAACTCTGACTTGTACCCTGGACCATAGCACGCCTATGGTATCAGAAGGCAAAGGGATCAGTCAACAAATAATGTAGCTTGCATCAAATATGTCTATGTCAAACTTCTCCATCTGGCAAATATGGAGTTACAGGTCACAGATTTACCATTCCACCTAAAACAGCTAAATATCAACTACACAAATTAAACATTTTAGATGACTAAAAATACTTGGACTACTTATGACAACCAGTTTCATTACAAAGAACATTATGGAGTGAAAAACAGTGATCTCTGAGAGAGGAGATGTTAAATATATCATGATTTAATATAAACAGATCTCCTCTGGTAGTTGTAAGAAAAAGGAACTATCTTTTTTGTATAGTAAACTCAGAAGCAATGTCTACAGATAATATTAAACATATGGCCAAATTTTATTTCTAAGTAGCTAACTGACCCATTATACTCTATAGCCATCTTGCTCCTGTGTTTTAGACCATAGGTCATTAAAATAAGACCATAATTTAGTCCCAGGTTCCCAAATACATAACATGAGATATTACAGAGTTTGAAAAGAACGGATGCATAGCATCTTGACCCTCTTGCTTCTGTACTTCCTTGGAAAGGAGGCAAAAAGAGAATGACAGAGCTTAATAATGAAAGAGGTTGAAGGCGATTTCTGTGAGAAGCCTTATAGATTGGTTCACTATGAGGTGCATCATTAAGAGAAAGAACAGGTTGTCTAGTATTTTTAAAAATATTGGGATGCCTGGGTGGCTCAATTGGTTGAGTGGCCAACTTCGGCTCAGGTCATGATCTCACTGTTCATGGGTTTGGGCCTCACATCGGGTTTTTTGCTGACAGCTCAGAGCCTTGTGCCTGTTTCAGATTCTGTCTCCCTTACTCTCTGCCCCTCCCTTGATTGCACTCTGTCTCTCTCTGTCTCAAAAATAAATAAACATTTAAAAATTTTAAAAATATATGTTTAGGGGCGCCTGAGTGGCTCAGTTGGCTAAGCATCTGACTGTTGATTTTGGCTCAGGTCATGATCTCATGGTTTGTGAGTTCGAGCCCGGTATTGAGCTCTGCGCTGACAGCTTGAAGCCTGCCTATGATTCTCTCTCCCTTTTCCCTCTCTCTCTGCCCCTCCTTGCATGTGTGCTCACTCGCTCTTGCCCTCTCTCTCTTCAAAAACAAATAAACTTAAAAAAACAAATAAACTTAATAAAAATTAAAACAAACCTATCATATGTTTAAAATTAATTCTAAAATGAGTACTTACAGCAGTTTTATATGCAGCTTCAATGTAAAATACAAGATTCTGAACGAAATTGACTTCATCTAGGCTGTGGATGATATGAAGTCCTGAAGGAAAAGAGAGTAATGATATAGAGCTGGTCAATTATCAGTATAGGCTTACAGGCTGCCACAGTAACTGATTATTCTCAAGTAATCCCATTCCTCCTTTTGGTACAATGAGAGGCACTTTGATTCCTAGACCATAAAAACACCACCATGAATCAGACCTAGGCTAGTCTTTGACTAAATGAGATACCAGTGTATTATAATATGGAAGAATTTTAACCGTGATTTTTAATTTTGGATAGAAAGTCTCAGATTCCTAATTCTATAGATAATTATAATGTGATTTAAGGTGTCTGGAAAAAGACAAATATTTCAAAGAAGGGTTGGAGGGAGTCTAAATACTAAGCAAGAAGTAGACAAAGATTAAGATATCAAGGAATCCTTAAAACTATTATTTTAGAGTAAAAATAATTATTCTAAATATAAATGACACAAAGATAGTTATAGCTTACAAGTGGAGTATTTTTCATGAATTATCCATTTAATTTTCACATCGACCCTAAAAGGTGGGTACCTCTATTTTCATCATGAGGCTTAGAGAGATTAACTATTTGCCTCAGACCATTTAACTAATAAATAGTGGACCCAGGACTCAACTATCAGCTTCAAAGCCTGAGTTCCTAATGAAGATGCCATGCTGCTTCCTAATATGTACAGTATGACCCATTTTTCTTGAAAAACTAACTCCTCTTCCTTCTCCTACTCCCACAACCCCCTGTAAAGAAATACCAACAGGCATACAGCAAAACTATTCCTCCCACCCAGAATCACGTCATTCCCACCCTGCCAAATCTCCTCTCTGGAAGAAAGGAACATTTTCCTCTTATAGCCTTTCAGAGAAATGTCACACATATATAAAAATTGTCAAAGGGCAGTATGCTATACTGTAAATTGCTTTTTCATATATATGTTGGAGGCAATTTTAAGTATATCTGTCTTATTTTTTAATGGCTATGCAGCATTCCACTAATTTATCTACTGAAAACAATTAGGTTGCAGCTAATCTTTCATCACTATAATCAACGCTGTAATGAATATATTTATATACATCTTTATGCACATGTAACAGTATATCAAGGTAAATTCTTTTCTTTCCCAAGGTAAATTATTGGAAGGATTGCTCAGTCACAGATTTATGCATATTATTTTTCCCCAAAATTGCATTATGAACATTTTTTGTTCCTTTACAGGGTATTGTCAAGTTGGTTTCCATATAACCCCAGTGCTCATCCAAACAAGTGCCCTCCTTCATGCCCATCACTTGTTTTCTCCTCTTCCCCACCCTCACCAACCCTAAGTTCGTTCTCAGTATTTAAGAATCTCTTATGGTTTGTCTCCCACCCTCTCCTTAACTATTTTCCCCTTCCCCTCCCCCATGGTCCTCTGTTAAGTTTCTCCTGTTCCATATATGAGTGAAAACATATGGTATCTGTCCTTCTCTGCCTGACTTATTTCACGTAGCATAACACCCTCAAGTTCCACCTATGTTACTACAAATGGCCAGATATCATTCTTTGTCATTGTCATGTAGAATTCTATTATATATAAACCACATATTTTTTATATTTATTGTCAAGTTGGTTTCCATATAACACCCAGTGCTCTTCCCACAAGTGCCCTCCGCCATGGCCATCACCTCCCTTCCCCTTTCACCCTCCCCCTTCAGCCCTCAGATCGTTTTCAGTATCAAGAGTCTCTCATGACTTGCCTCCCTTCCTCTCCCTAACTCTTTTTCCCCCCTTCCCCACCCCATGGTCCTCTGTTAGGTTTTTCGTGTTAGACCTATGAGTGAAATCATATCTGTCCTTCTCCACCTAACTTATTTTGCTTAGCATGACACCCTCGAAGTCCATCCACTTTGCTACAAATGGCCAGATTTCATTATTTCTCCTGGCCATGTAGTATTCCATTGTATAGATAAACCACATATTTCTCCATTCATCAGTTGATAGACATTTAGGCTCTTTCCATGATTTGGCTATTGTTGAAAGTGCTGCTATGAACATTGGGGTACATGTGCCCCTATGCATCAGCACTTCTGTATCTCTTGGGCAAATTCCCAGCAGTGCTATTGCTGGGTCATAGGGGAGTTCTTTTGTTAATTGTTTGAGGAACCTCCACACTGTTTTCCAGAGCGGCTAGACCAGTTTATATTAACACCAACAGTGTAGGAGGGTTTTCATTTCTCCACATCCTTGCCAGCATCTATAGTCTCCTGATTTGTTCATTTTAGCCACTCTGACTGGTGTGAGGTAGTATCTCAGTGTGGTTTTGATTTGTATTTCCCTGATGATGAGTGAAACAGAGCATAGTTTCATGTGCCTGTTGGCCATCTGGATGTCCTCTTTGAAGAAGTGTCTCTTCATGTCTTCAGCCCATTTCTTCACTGGATTAGTTATTGGGTGTGGAGATTGGTGACTTCCTTATAGATTTTGGATACTAGCCCTTTATCTGACATGTCATATGCAACTATCTTTTCCCATTCCATTGGTTGCCTATTAGTTTAACTGACTGTTTTCTTTGCAGTGCAGAAGCCTTTTATCTTGATGAGGTCCCAATAGTTCAATTTAGCTCTTGATCCCCTTGCCTTTGTGGATGTGTCACTAAGAAATGACTGTGGGTGAGGTTAAGGAGGTTGTTTCCTGATTTCTTCTCTAGGGTTTTGATGGTTCCCTATCTCACGTTCAGGTCCTTCATTTGTTTTAAGTTTATTTTTGTGTATGGTGTAAGAAAGTGGTCTAGTTTCATTATTTTGCATGTTGCTGTACAATTCTCCCAGCAGCATCTGTTAAACAGGCTGTCTTGTCTCCATTGGATACTCTTTCCTGCTTTGTCAAAGATTAATTGGCCATACATTTGTGGGTCCAATTCTGGGCTCTCTATTGAATTCCTTTGGTCTATATATCTGTTTTTGTGCCAATACAATACTGTTTTTATGACTATAGCTTTGTGGTAGAGGCTAAAGTCTGGATTGTGATGCCTCCCGTTTTGGTTTTCTTCATCAATATTACTTTACCTATTTGGGGTCTTTTGTGGTTCCATATGAATTTTAGGATAGTTTGTTCTAGCTTTGAGGAGAATGCTGGTGCAATTTTGATTGAGATTGCATTGAATGTGTAGATTGCTTTGGGCAATAATGACATTTTAACAATGTTTATTCTTCCGATCCATGAACATGGAATGTTTTTCCATTTCTTTGTGTCTTCAAATTTCTTCATAAGTTTTCTATAGTTTTCATCATACATACCTTCTACATCTTTGGATAGGTTTATTCCTAGGTATTTTATGTTTTTTGTGCATTTGTGAATGGGATCAGTTTCTTTATTTCTTTTTCTGTTGTTTCATTATTGGTGTATAAATATGCAACTGATTTCTGTATGTTGATTTTGTACCCTGTGACTTTGCTGAATGCCTGGATCAGTTCTTGTAGGCTTTTGGTGAAGTCTGTCAGGTTTTTCATGTAGAATATCATGTCATCTGTGAAAACTGAAACATTGATTTCATCTTTGCCAATTCTGATGCCTTTTCTTTCCTTTGGTTGTCTGATTGCTGATGGTAGGACTTCCATCACTACATTAAACAACAGTGGTGAGAATGGACACCCCTGTCGTACTCCTCATCTCAGGGGGAATGCTCTCAGTTTTTCCCATTGAGGATGATATTAGCTGTGGGCTTTTCATAAATGGCTTTTATGTGTTTAAGTAAGTTCCTTCTGTCCTGACTTTCTCAAGGGTCTTTATTAAGAAAAGATGCTGTTATTTTGTCAAATGCTTTTTCTGGATCTATCAACAGGATCATATTGTTTTTATCTTTTCTTTTGTTAAGGTGATATCTCAAATTGATTCATCGATGCAAATACTGAACCAGGCCTGTAACTCAGGAATAAATCTCACTTGATCATGGTGGATAATTCTTTTCATATGCTGTTGAATTCGATTTGCAAGTATCTTGCTGAGGATTTTTGCATATGTATTCATCAAGGATATTGGCCTGTAGTTCTCTGTTTTTGCTGGTTCTCTGTCTGATTTGGGAATCAAAGTGATGCTGGCTTCATAGAATGAATCTGGAAGTTTCCCTTCCCTTTCTATTTTTTGGAATAGCTTGAGAAGAATGGGTATTAACTCTGCCATAAATGGCTGGTAGAATTCCCCCGGGAAGCCATCTGGCCCAGGGCTCTTATTTGTTGGGAGATTTTTGATAACTAGTTTGATTTCATCACTGGTTATGGGTCTGTTCAGACTTTCTGTATTTTTCCATTTGAAATTTGGTAGTGCGTGTGTGTTTAGGAATTTGTCTATTTCTTCTAGGTAGTCAGTTTTTTGGCATATACTTTTTCATAGTACTCCCTGATATTTGCTTGTATTTCTGAGGGATTGGTGGTAATAAATCCATTTTAATTCTTGATTTTGTCTATTTGGGTGTCCTGTCTTTTTTTTTTTCCTGAACAGCCTGGCTAGAGGTTTATCAATTTTGTTTATTTTTTCCAAGAGCCAACTCTTCATTTTATTGAAATGTTCAACTGTGATTTTGGATTCTATTTTGTTTATTTCTGCCCTGATCTTTATTATTTCTCTTCTTCTGTTAGGTTTGGGGTGCTCTTGCTGCTGTCCTTCTAGTTCCTTTAGGTGTGCTGTTTGATTTTGTATTTGCACTTTTTCTAGTTTCTTGAAATAGGCCTGATGTGCAATATACTGTCCTCTTAAAACTGCCTTTGGTGTGCCCCAGAGAATTTGGGTTGATGTATTTTCATTTGTTTCCATATATATTTTTAATTTCTTCTCTAACTGCCTGATTAGTCCAATCATTCTTTACTAGGGTGTTCTTTAACCTCCATGTTTTTGGAGGTTTTCCAGACTTTATCCTGTTATTGATTTCAAGTTTCATAGCATTGTGATCTGAAAGTGTGCATGGTATGATCTCATTTTGCTTATATTTATTGAGGGCTGCTTTATGACCCAGTATCTGATCTATCTTGGAGAATGTACCATGTGCACTTGAGAAGAAAGTGAATTCCATACCTTGAGGATGCAGAGTTCTAAATATATCTGTCAGATCCATCTGGTCCAATGTGTCGTTTGGTCTATTGTTTATTTATTGATTTTCCATCTGGTTGATCTATGCATGGCTGTCAGTGGAGTATTAATTCCCCTGTAACTAGCACATTCTTATCAATAATATTGTTTCTGTTTATGATTGTTTTATGTATTTGTGTGTTCCTGAAGTCGGTGCATAGGTGTTAATAATTGTTAGCTCTTCCTGATGGTTAGACCCTCCCTCTAATTATGAGATAATGACCTTCTTCATCTCTTGTTACTGCCTTTACTTTAAAGTCCAATTTGTCCGATATAAGTATGGCTCTTTTGACTTCCAGTTGCATGATAGATATTTCTCCATCCCCTCACTTTCAATCTGAAGGTATCCTTAGGTCTAGAATGAGTATCTTGTAGACAGCAAATAGATATATTTTGTCTTTTTATCCATTCTGATACCCTATGTCTTTTGATTGGAGCATTTAGTTCATTTATATTCAGTGTTATTATTGAAAAATATGGGTTTCGAGTCATTGTGTTCTCTATAGGATTCATGCTTGTAGTGGTATCTCTGGTACCTTGTGTTCCTTGCAAGATTTCCCTCATAGAGTCCTTCTTCGGATTTCTTGTAGGGCTGGTTTTGTGGTGATGAATTCCTTCAACATTTGTTTTGAAAAACCTTTATCTCTCCTTCTATTCTGAATGACAGGCTTGCTGGATAGAGGATTCTTGACTGCATATTTTTTCTGTTCATCTCATTGAAGATTTCCTATAATTCTTTTCTGGCCTGCCAAGTTTCAGTAGATACATCTGCAACTACTCTCATAGGTCTCCTTTTGTATGTTAGGGCCTTTTTATCCATAGGTGCTTTCAGAATTCTCCCTTTACCTTTATATTTTGCCAGTTTCACTCTGATATATCATGCAGATGGTCGATTCACAATATGTCTGAGGGGAGTTCTCTGTGCCTTTTGGATTTCAATGTCTGTTTCTTTCCCCAGATTGAGGAAGTTCTCAGCTATAATTTGTTCAAGTACCTTTTCAGCCCCTTTTTCTCTTTCTTCTTCAGGAATTCCTATGATATGGAAATTGTTCCATTTGATTGCATCATTCAGTTCTCAAATTGTCCTTTTGTGCTCCTGGATCAATTTATCTCTCTTTTTCTTGGTTTCCTCTTTCTCTATAATTGTGTCTTCTGATTCACCTATTCTCCTCCCTGACTCTTCAATCCGTGTAGTGGCTGCCTATATTTTATTATGCACCCCATTTAGAGCATTATTTAATTCATCACAACCATTTTTAAGGTCCATATTCTTTGTAGCAATAGCTTCTCTGGTATCTTCCATGCCTTTTACAAGCCCAGTAATTAATTTTATGACTATTGTTCTAAATTCTTAGTCAGTTATGTTGATTATATCTGTTTTGACCAATTCTTTAGCTATCACTTCTTCCTGGAATTTCTTTAGAAGAGAGTTCTTCTGTTTCATCATTTTTGCTAACTTTCTGTCTCTTGTAAGTTTTAAATGCGTGTTATGCGCTCTGCACCTGCAAGTACTGCTATATTAAAGGAAGCTCATATACTGTCCAGGGCCTGTCCATTCAGGAAGTGTTCTTTTTTTAAATTTTAAAATGTTTTTAAATTTATTTTTGAGAGGCAGAGACAGCACGAGCAGGGGAGGGTCAGAGAGAGAGGGAGACATAGAATTTGAAGCAGGTTCTAGGCTCCAAGCTAGCTGTCACTACAGAGCCCAACGAGGGGCTCAAACCCAAGAACCATGAGATCATGACCTGAGCCAAAGCTGGACACTTAACCAACTGAGCCACCCAGGTGCCCCAGGAAGTGTTCTTTTAATGGTGTCCCTTTGTCTCTCTTGTTGAGACTTTGGTTATTTTATTACCCTACTCATAGCGTTATTTGGGACATTCCACCATGTGTACTTTGACTTGTTTCTTGAGGTATCCCTGAAGTAGAAGCCACGGAGCCACTAATTGCTAATATGAGTATTTTCAAACAAACAGAAAAAAGGACAGAATTTTCAGTGGACATCTATAGGCACATCATCTAGATTCATGCATTAATATTCTACTGTATTTTTCTATCACATATGTATCCATCCATCCATCCATCCATCCATCCATCCTTTGTGATACATTTCAAAATAAGTTGCAGGACGCCTGGGTGGCTCAGTTGGTTAAGCATCAACTTTAGCTCAAGTCATGATCTCACAGTTTGTGAGTTTGAACCCCACATCGGGCTCTGTGCTGAGAGTGTGGAGCCTGGAGCCTGCTTTGAGTTCTGTGGCTCCCTGTCTGCCCCTTCCCTGCTCATACTCTGCCTCTCTCTCTCTCTCTCTCAAAAATAAACCCTAAAAAAGTAAGTTGCAAATATCGGTACACATCTCCTTATTCACCATGTGCATATTAAATGTTGATAATCACCAAGTTATTCTGCAAAGAAGTTTCACAGTTTACCTACCAATAAGCACTGCCTGCCTATTCCCCATATCCTTGTCAACACAGGCTTTAATAAAAGATTTTGATCTTTTCCATTACAATGGTTGAGAAATAAAATCTCTCTGTAATTTAATTTGCAGTTCTTTTATTGGGAATAAGGTTATGAGTCTTTTTATATGTTTATAAGCCATCTGCATTTCTTTAAAAAATTTTTTTTGATGTTTTATTTATTTTTGATACAGAGAGAGACAGAGCATGAGAGGGGGAGGGGCAGAGAGAGAAGGAGACACAGAACCAGAAGCAGGCTCCAGGCTCTGAGCTGTCAGCACAGAGCCTGACATGGGGCTCGAACCCATGAATGTGAGATCTGACCTGAGCCGAAGTCGGAGGCTTAACCAACTGAGCCACCCAGGTGCCCCTGCATTTCTTTTCCTATGAACTGTTTGGTTGAGTCCCTCACCAATTTCTATTGAATTTCTGGTCATTCCTTTATTGATGTATCAATGGAAATTGAGGAAATTAGCTTTTTACCCATCATATGTGTTGCAAGTATTTTTCCTAATTTGTTTGAATTCTGGCTTTGTTTACAGCATAGTTTTCTTCTCATAAACTTTTCTGAACTTTATTCCGTGAATGTTTCTGGTACTTTCATAATTTTTTTTCATATTTAAATCTCTGATCTATGGGCAGATGTTTCAAATGAGAACTCTGTAGCTTTAGAACCCAAAAGGACTATATGATCCATATCCTAAGAGTGCAAACTCTTCCTGATGCATGGTCTGTCAAAACTAGCAACTGCAGCACTGGCCAGCGCTGGCAGCCAGGTCTTTCTTGTAGTAGCAAATGATTTCGACCTCTTGGATGAAGAGGAAAAAAAGAGAAGAAATAGTAATACTGGACACCAGTTTCACACCCTTATCTGGTCTCCTTGCTTGTGCAGAGACTGAGAGAAGGTAGAGGATGTGAAACTGCTTTTGTCCATCTCTCAGACTTGTGACACAGCTAACAAATAGAATAGAACTGCCCCATTTTTATCATCTGTCCCTTTGCCCATGATATTAAATGGCCTTCTCCACATCTTGAAATCTTAACTGTTTTTCCAAGGCCCAGATCAAATTCTATCTCCTCTGTGATGCTGCCATTGATTCCTCTCTTCTATGTTTCAAAGAATTTAATTTTCTTTGCTACCATGAACCTACATTTTACTCTATACTATAAATAAGTATGTACCTAATTTGAAGGACCCAGTTCTTATTTATCTTTATAGTCTTGTATTGTACATGATATTAAATAATACTGAACAGTAGATAATAATTCAATAATTATTTATTGAATAATCTAACCTCTCTCTTGAGGCAAGACCATACATTTCAGAATCTTTGCATCCTGTTCCCTGTGGAGACAAAACACTGCTTGTAGAACAGAGGATACAAGAGATGCAAAGAGGTAGGGCTGGGTAAGGCCAAAGATATTAGTGCTATTTAAAACACACTAAAAGGGGATGCCTGGGTGGTTCAGTTGGTTAAGCATTTGACTTTTGCTCAGGTCATGATCTCACCACGTCGGGCTCTATGCTGACAGCTCTACACTGAGTCTGCTTTGGATTCTGTATCTCCCTCTTTCTCTCTGCCTTTTCGCTACTTACAGTCTGTCTCTCTCAAAAATAAATAATAAACATTAAAAAAATTTAAATACATAAATAAAATGTCACTGATAGAATCATTTCAATGAAAATAGCTACATGATCAAAAATCAACATGTAATTAGCAAATAAATTTATAAAGAATAAAATAAAACATACTAAAGGGGAGTCTGGGTAGTTCAGTCAGTTAAGTGTCCAACTTCGGCTCAGGTCATGATTTCACAGGTCGTGGGTTCAGGCCCCACGTTGAGCTCTATGCAGATGGCTTGGAGCCTGGAGCCTGCTTCAGATTCTGTCTCTCCTTCTCTGTTTGCCCCTCCCCCACCCTTGCACTCTTGCGCTCTCTCTCTCTCTCTCTCTCTTTCAAAAATAAATAAATAAACATTTTTAAAAACACTAAAACATGCAAGCCTCCAGAAATGAGGCCACCTCAGTGGTCTACTCCACTTAGATTGACTTGCACTTACCTAACGATAAGCCTCTCCCTCATTTTTAAAAATATTATTGAGATATAATTCACATACCATACAATTCACCCATTTTACATATATAATTCAATGGTTCTTAGGGTATGCGGTATTCTGTAACAGTGGCCACAATCAACTTTAGAATATTTCATCAGCCCCAAAAGAAACCCTATACCCATTAGCAGTCATTCATTTCCTTTCAAGTTTTGCTCCCCCTCTGCCTCCACCTAAGCAATCACTAATCTACTTTATGTCTCCGCCAAACTGCCTTACCCAATGTTCATACACATGCAATCATTCAATACGTGACCTTTCATGTCTGAGTTCTTTCACTTAGCAGAACGTTTTAAAGGTTCATCTGTACTGTAGTATGTATCAGTGCTTCCTTTCTTTTCGTTGCTAAAAAAAAATTCCATTCTGTGGATGTATCACATTTATCCAATTATCAGTTGATGGACATTTAGACTGTTTCCTGTTTTTGGCTATTATAAATAATACTTCCATGAACATTCACATATGTACACACAAGCTTTTCAGTGAACATGTCTTCATTTCTTTTGGGCATATACCTAAGAGTGAAATTGCTAGGTCATATGGTAATTCTGTTTAACATTTTGAGAACTGCCAGACTGTTTTCCAAAGTGGCTGCACCATTTTATGTTCCCACCAACAATGTATGAGGGTTCCAATTTTTCTAGCTCCTCAGGAATACTTTTTATTTTCTGTACTTTTGATTATAGCCATCATAGTGGATGTGACATGCTGTCTCATTATTTGGGTCTGCAATTGCCTAGGAACTATGAATGTTCAGCATTGTTTTGCATACTTATTGGCCATTAAAATATTTTCTTTGGAGAAATGTCAATTCAGATTTTTTTGCCCATTTTTTAAAAAAGATTTTTAAATATTTAATTTTGAGCCAGAGAGAGAGAGAGAGAGAGAGAGAGAGAGAGAGAGAGAGAGAGAGAGAGACCGAGTGCTAGTAGGGGAGGAACAGAAAAAGAGGGAGACACAGAATCCAAAGCAGGCTCCAGACTCTGAGCTGTCAGCACAGAGCCCAATGTGGGACTCAAACTTGTGAACTACATGATCACACCCTGAGCCGAAGTCAGTCACTTAACTGAGCCACCCAGGTGCCCTATTTGCCCATTTTAAATTAGGTTATCTATCTTTTTATTACTGAGTTGTAGATTTCTTTATGTATTATAGATACAACTCCCTTATCAGATATGTGACTTGCAAATATTTTCTATCATATTATGGGTTGTTTTTTACTTTTTTGAAGAGATCTTTTGAAACAGAAATGTTTCTAATTTGATTACTTCCAATTTATGTTTTTTTTTTTACTTGCTTATGCTTTTGGTGTCATATATACCTAACAGGGCTTTGTCTAATCCAAGGTCAGGAAGGCTTACGCCTATCCTTTCCTAAATTACTTGTTATGAACCCAATTGTGTCACCCTGAAATTCATACATTGAAGCCCTAATCCTCAATGTGACTATATTTGGAGATAAGACTTTCAAGGAAACAATTAGGTTTAAATGAAGTCACAAGGGTGGAGTCCTAATAGAATAGGGATTGGTGTCCTCATAAGAGATATCTGGAATATACACAGAGAAAAGGAAAGAGGAAAGAGCAGAGAAGGTGGCTGCATTCAAGCCAGCGTGTGAGGGTTCACCGCCCTACTGACACCCTGATCTTGCACTTCTAGCATCCAGAACTGCAAGAAAATAAATTTCTGTTGTTTACATCAACTATTTTGTGACATACTGCTATGGCAGCCCCCGCAGATTAATAGTGTTTTATAGTTTTCACTCTTACATTTAGGTCTATGATTCATTTTGAGTTAAGTTTTATCTATTGTGTGAAGAAGAAGTCTAATTTCATTCTTTTGCATATGGATATCCAGTTTTCCTAGCACCATTTGTTGGGAAGACCATTCCTTCCCCATTGAATTATCTTGGTACCCATGTCAAAAATCACCTGACCATAATATGATGGTTTATTTTGGACTCACTTGTATTTTGTTACCCTATAGGTCTCTCCTTAAGCTAGTACCACACAGTTTTTATTACTGTAGCTTTGTAGTAAGTTTTGAAATTGAAAGTGCAAATCCTCCAAATTTGTTCTTCTTTTTCAAAATTGTTTCAGCCATTCTGAGTCCCTTGAGTTTCCATATGCATTGTATGATAAGCTTGTCAATTTCTGCAAAGACAGTGGGATTTTTGGTAGGAGTTATGTTGAATCTATAGATCAATTTGGGAGAATGTTGCCATCTTAATAAGTGCCCCAAGTGCCCCTCATTTCTCTACACCATCTACCCTCCCCCACCTGTTGTTTGCCTGTCTCTCTCCAGGAGTAGGGCAGCACCCTGAGGGCTCCATCCCAGACAAATCTGCTGACCTTTAAAAGCCTCACTGGTTACAAGAACTCAAGGAAGCCAGCCTTTCTTATTTTTCCAACTGATGGTTTTGGGGAAGTGTTTTCCTTGTGCATTCTCATGTGCCCTTCTTTCTCTTTCTTCCTGACTCTGTCTCTGTCTCTCTCTTTCTTTCCTTTCTATGCAACCAAAGTTCTTTCCCCTCCACAGCATCCATGATACATTTCTCCCCTAAAGTACATCTCCATACTTCCTACCTTCTTCAAGGTGGTTTCTTCTTTGCCTTTAGGTGTATGATTTGTTCTGTCAGTCTTCAGGTTGATTTTTGGGCTATTTAGAATGATTTGATAGTTATCTAGTTGTGTTTGTGGGACAGGACAAGCCTAGTGTCCTCCTACTCAGCTCCCATCTTCTTTATCCTCTCTATACAATTATATATCTTTTAAGGAGGCTGAGAGGAAGTTATATATTTATATTTTGTAATATTAATCTTGTAATTTACCATTTCTGGTGGTCTTCATTTGTTCCTGCGGATTTGAGTTACCATTTGGTATTATTTTCCTAATATTGCTTTGCTCCCATCCACCTCCTTAATTCTGTTATTATCAAATATATTACACTTTTATATGCTGTTGGCTCAACAGTATAATTATACTGTTTTATACAACTGACTTTTAGATGAGTTAAGAAGGAAAAAATATGAAATTATATTGTATTTTGTAATTACTTTACCAGTGGTTGGTTTTTCTTGATTTTTAATTTTTTCCTTTAAAAATTCAAGTATAATTAATATACAGTATTATATTAGTTTCAGGTATATAATATCATGATTCAACAAAACTATACATTTCTCAGTGCTCATCATGTATGTATGTATGTCTTTAGTAGGCTTCACGCCTAGCACAGAGCCCAATGTAGAGCTTGAACTCATGATCCTGAGATCAAGACTGAGCTGAGATCAAGAGTGTAAGGAAAAGACACTCAACCACCTGACCCACCCAGGTGCCCCCAATTTTTTACGTATTTCAAGTAAGCTCTACTCCCAACATGGGGCTTCAACTCATGACCCTGACATCAAGAGTCACATGCTCTACTTACTGAGCCAGCAAGGTGCTCCACGTTAAGTGTACTCTTAATCTCCTTTATCTAGTTCATTCACCCCCCCCCATACACACAACCAACCTCCTTTCTGGCAACCACCAGTTTGTTCTCTGTATTTAAGAGTCTGTTTAGGGGTGCCTGGGTAGCTCAGCTGGTTGAATGTCTGACGCTTGATTTTGGTTCAGGTCATGATCTCACGGTTTGTGAGATTAAGCCCCACATAGGTCTCTACACTGACAGCACAGAGCCTGCTTGAAATTTTCTCTCTCTGCTCCTTCCCTGAACTTGCTTGCTTACATGCTCTCTCTCTCTCTCTCTCTCTCTCTCTCTCTCTCTCTCTCTTTTTAATGTTTTTTTAAAATTTATTTTTGATACATAGAGAGACAGAGCATGAGAGGGAGAGGGTCAGAGAGAGAAGGAGACACAGAACCGGAAGCAGGCTCCAGGCTCTGAGCTAGCTGTCAGCACAGAGCCTGATGCGGGGCTCGAACCCACAAACATAAGCTCTGACCTGAGCTGACTTAACTGACTGAGCCACCCAGGCGCCCCATCTTTGTCTCTCTCTCTCTCTCTCTCTCTCTTCCTCTCCCTCTCCCTCTCTAATTAAATAAATAAACATTAAAAAATATTTTAATAGAAAAGTCTGCTCTTTTGTTGGTCTCTTGTGTCCTCATTCAATTGTTTAAGTTGCACATATGAGTGAAATTATATGGTATTTGTCTTTTACAAGTGGCTTGGTTTTTTTGTGTGGATTCCAATTACTGTCTGGGGTCACCTGATTCCGACATGAAGAACTTCTTTTTGTATTTCTTGTAAGGTAGGTCTACTGGCCACAAAAATCTCAGTTTTTATCCAAGAATGTCTTCACTTCACTTCATTTCTGAAAGATAGTTTTGTTGGATATAGGGTTCTTGGTTTACAGTCAGTCCTTTGAAACATCATTCCACTTCCTTCGGGCCTCCTTTTTGTTTTTTTCTGAAGAAAAGTCAGCTAATAATCTTATTTGGGTTCCTTTGTATATGACAAGTCATTTTTCTTAGATTGCTTTCAAGATGTCCTGTTATGGCTTTTTAAAACTTTTACTATGATGTTTCTCTGTGTGGATTTCTGTTTACCCTATTTGTAAACAGATTTGAGTTTCTTTGATGTATATAGATCAATGGTTTTCATTGAATTTGTGATTTATTCAGCCATTATTTTATTTCTTTGAATATATTTTCTGTTCCTTACTCTCTTTCTGATACACTCATTACACATGAGCTGGTGTTCTAAATTATGTCCTACCTTTCTCCCGGGTACTCTTCATTTTCTTCATTATTTTTTCTCTATTCCTCAGACTGCATAATCTCTGTTGATCTATCTTCAAGTCTGTTGATTCTTTCTTTTGCCAGCTCAAATATGTTGAGCCTCTCTAGTGAAATTTTCATTTGGGTTACTATACTTTTCAACTCTAAAATCATCATATTTTTCTTGACTTCTTTAAGCCTGGTGTCCTTTAAATTTTTGGACATTTTTATAGTAACTGCTTTGAAGTCTTTGTCTACTAAATTCAACATATACTTCATCTCAAAGACAGTTTCTGTTACCTCCTCTTCTTTCCTGTGTTGATTTAGACTTTCTTGTTTCTTTCCATATGTCATAAATTTTTGTTGAAAATTGGATATTGTACATAATACGTTATAGAAACTCTATAGATTGATACCCTACTGCATGGGGCTTGTTTATTTTGACTTTCTATTTTAGTGACTTGGCTGGACAATGTCAATGAAATCTATTTTTCCTACAGCATGCAGCCTCTGATGCTGTTCCTACGAGAATGTAGCCTAGGGCATATCCACTGTCATGTGAGGACGACCATAGTTTTTGTTTTAGCCTTCTGTGATCTATTAAGTATCTGCCTCTGTTGTTATCATACCCGGATGTTAACCTCCACCAACTGCTCTATTATACTGTATAATGCCGTGAGGTATAAATTGCTCTATAGTCTCAGCCGATTAAATTCAAGCTCCATTTTACAATTTTGAGGGCAGCCTTTGACATCCGTTTTAACCCTAGGATAACTCTTTTCAACTGTTTCTCTCTGGTTCTCTGCCAAATCTTCTAGTTAGCCAATGGACTAGTTTGTTGCTCTTACTGAGCTATCAGCTTCCTCTTCATTTCTTAGAACAAAAATCTCTACTGTTTTTGAGAATACCCTTCTGAATTGAACTTTCCCACACACAGTTCCAAATAAAGCAGTTTTCTTGGGAAGGACTATGGAGCTTTCTGTCCTTGTGGCCTGCCTTTCCCTCCATGCTACTAGCAAGGTGGGCCAGGCCTATTATTCTTAGACTGCTCCCCAAGCTTTCACTCAATGAGTGAGACTCGAGAATAGGAACAGAGTTTCAGACCTCTTAGTTATTCTTGGCTAGACTAGAGCTTCTGTAACACAGAGGTGAGGAGGATGAGAAATGTTGGTAACCTCTCTTGGGGAGATATCATAGCCTTAACCTGGAAGCTAGGGAAAGAGGAAGCCTTATATTCCTGGTTGCATCCATGCTGAGTAGTGTTTCTGTCATGGTGAGCTTGGGGTGAAGGAGGGAGTAGGTTGTGGTCTAAATGCCACACTCTCACTGTTCTTACCAAGATTTAGATTTCCTTGAATAAATGTTTCTCCACTTTGCTGTAAGCCCTTAGGACAATTTCCAGTGATTAAAGGATGGGCTTTTCCCCCTCAAATTTATTTTCATAGTTTACAGTTATTTTGCTGGGGAGAAGGGCAGTTAGCCTCTGCCTAAGCCTCTCTTTTAACCAATATTGAGCTTTTTGTATATTCAAAAATGTGCAGAGAATTGCTTCTATGAAAGGTGGAAATTTTCCATGAAGAGATTTCATACATTATCTACTGATTGTCTCTCACATTTATACTTTTTATCCTCAAGGCTATTGCCTTACATATGTTCTGCATCATTTCTTACCTCAAGTACTTCACTAACTTCCTGACTAGGCCCCGTCTTAATTTTCTACCCCATTCAATCTATCCTCCTGTTACTGGAGGGAATCATCTGAAACTTTCCTGATTATTTACCTTGCGTGGTTCTGTAGTGACTATAGACTCAACTCCCAACTACTTGGCATGGTATACAGGCCCTTAAATAGTTAGCTGCAACTTTCTACCCTCATCTTTTGGCATTTTCCCAGATATATGTTACATTCTAACCATAGAAGATAACTAGTCTTACCTTGGTGGTTGGTTATCTTTCAAACTTTTATGCTATAGCCATGCTATTCCCCTTCCTCCTCTGACGTGTGAATTTCTACTTATTCCTGTTTATTCTGCAAAGGCCTGCCCAAATAATATCCATCATTTTCCAAACACCTATCAAAGTCAACCTACTGAGTTGAAAATCACATGTTAAGTCAGAAATCAACAAATATTTGTTGAATGAGTATGTCTCTTATAAGCCTCTTTAGTATATTTCTCCTTCCTTTCTAGACTCAAAATGAAAACCATAAGAAATATTGAGACAGTTTGCTTTGTAGAAAAATACTCCAGAGTTGGTATCAAAAGAATATTACAAATGGAACTATGGCTGCCATTCTATTTAAATGAATAATACCTAAAGATATATTTATTCAGGGAGAAACCTCCCCACCAGAAGAGGAGAGTACGTGGGTAGCCATGCTATAATTTTAATAAAAGGTAATTCAGCTTCTGGGCTGTATTCTAGAAGGGAAAAAGGAAGGCTTTATCACCACATATTTATTTATACAAGAAAAGTAGAACAAGAATATTCTGGGACAATTCTCACCCTGAATGCCCTTAGTACTTAGGAGCTCTATACCCAGATAGGAAGATAAAGAAATTGGAATATCAAAAATGTGGTATTCTGAGTACATTTACTTACTCAGGAAGATCTGGGAAAAGTCCTGTTTAATTTACAAATGGAGTATAATCAGATTCATTGTCCTCCTCAAGTTAGGAGAAATAAAAGGGAATTATGTTGGTTCTTACATTTACTTTTTTCAGGTGAGATATCTAAAGCTAATAACAAAACAATATGAAAAGGGTATATTATTCAATAATAAAAGTAAATACTCGAATTTTTTATTCCTACATTAATTCCATTAAGATAATTTAGATGCCTTTAGATACATGTCTTGTTTATTATATATACATAAAGAGTAGTATAAAGTAGGTGATTCAATTTATGTTAATATTAACAGTAGACTGGTCAGTGAAGAGCACTAATAGAAGCAACAAACTCTAGCCCTTCTTTCCCATCTCATGGTATCTGAGGATTGAAAAAAGATAACAATACTCATCTAAAGAAAATCTACCCCAGATTTCCTGGTTCTCAATTAAAAAAAAATAATTAGTAACCCAGACTTGTTTCTCAATAGAAAAGCATACTAACTAGACCTCAAAGAGTTGTTTCTCTGTATAAAATTTGCAAAGTAGTATTTTCCCACTGTGTATCTTTGAGCAATGTGAACAGCTAAGTTATTTTCCAGTCAACACTTTGGGAGAGGCCACGTGCGCCAGAGCCAGTGCTCTATCGGCAGGAGCTCCTGGTAATTCTGTCCTGGTACTAACCTGAGGCAGTCATTTGTGCTAAGAAGAGCAGATACACGGAGGTAGCATCCAACTGTAGGTGTCCCCACTGGTCATCACCCACTATGGTGGCACAGGTTTTGGTATTGTACTTGGCATGGAGGCTATCCCTGGTACTTTGACTATACTTGAAGGATTCTACTTTCTCCACCTGAAGAAAACAAGAACAGTGAAAGAAGGCTATGCAGAAAAGTTGTCTCATATGCCATACTTCTGTAGTACTCTCACATATATCAGTGCATTTGGTTTTCAGGCAATTGTGAATATTTAAAATATGCTGTTACCTCTTTTTCCTGCAGTGCCACAACTAGGAAAGTCTGCTGTTGCTGCTTTTTTAAATTTAAGCAATTGAATTCTAAAATAATACCTCTTAAAAAAGCTATTTCCTGCTCATTACCTCTCTTTTACTTTTCAGATGGCTGTTTTGCCACGTTGTAGACATAAACTGAGATGCCAGTGGTTAAGTGAAAACAGACTAATGAGAGATAATTGAGTTGTAAAAAAGGTGCATTTGTTCCTGAAACAGAGGTAGGAATTTTGAAGGAAATTCGGACAAGGGGATATATTTTGAAGGAGTAATGAAAAGAGTGGGAGATAGATACATGGAGTGACAGAGAAAACATATGAAAGAAAGCTGAAACCAGAGGTCAGAAAGGAAACACTGTGTAAGGGACAACTGGATGACTTAGTTTCTGAAACTCAGATTTGATTATATGGGCATCTTATATATGACAGTAACTATTGTACCTTTAAATATGGTTCATGAAGTTAGTGACTTTAAACCTATTTGGTAAGGTAGAAAATACAATTATCTAAAATACAAAGAAGGGGAAAAGAGAAATGATGGATAGAGAGAGCATGGATAAAGAAATTCAGAAGTCTGGAACTGTTTTCTTTTTATTTCCACTTTAGACTTGTGTGCCTGTGGATAATCACTATTTTAATCTGGACCTTGCTTGTTTCTTCAAATAAAAGGTAATCTTGGTCTTAAGAAAATCAGTTTAGATTCAATGTGGGCAATGCGTGTAAAGATCTCCTAGGATAAAAGTAAAACACTTTTTTTGTAAAATATTTTTGAATAAAAACATTCAATAATCCAAAAGAAAAACTAGACTGCTAAAAAATATTGGCAGTATATGTGACAAAACATTAATTTCCATAATGTACAGGAACTCCTCAAATAGTCAAGAAAGAGACAGCCCGAAAGAAAAACAGGCAAAGGATCACACAGGCAATTAAAAGAGGAAATGGCAATTTCCAATTTATACCGGAAAGGATGCTCAGCTTCATTCAAGGTCAGGAAAATGCAAATTAATGAAAGGAGATATAAATCCTAAGCACTTATCTCCAATCCTAAAATCTACAACACTGCCAAAAGGCTTTTCCTCTAACTTTTGTACCAAAATTCTTTTGGTAGCAACACCTGACTCAGATTAACAAAGGGCTATTTGTAGTTTGTATTTGTTCCACTCAGTGTGGAAATGCATGCTTCCCTACAGAGAGATTAACATTTTTGATAATCCAGTACTGTCTGGACCTGCTGAGAGCATAATATAATACACAGCACATGCACTGGACTGAAAAATCTGAAAAAGTCTGAATTCTGAAATTTATCTGGTCCCAAGGGTTTCAAATGAGGGCTTAGAGGCCCGTGTCCTCTTTACTCAATGTCCAGAATTGCATGTACAGTAGTGATGAGTGTATTAAAGAGCCATTTGTAGAGGGGAAAAAAGACTGAAAGGAAACATGCTAGTGGTAACTGGGTGGTGAGATGACAGGTGACAGTTCCCTCCTCGATTCTACAAATTTTCTAAACTTAGTGTCTGCTCTTGGGGAAGTTGAAAAAATATACGCTGCAAACATTCTCTAAAGGGTAGAGACACTATTACAATGTGCTTTTATTCCTGAGGGAGCTAGTACCGATGCCATACCTGTCGGATCATGCACTGCAGCAGTCCTCTCATCAGCTTCACTACACTCTGCAGAAATAAATGGAAACAAGACTGTTATAAACATCCCTAGATGCAGGAACACTTACTCAGCAACTGCAGTTGGTACATGACCTTTTGAGAATGAGTAACCCTATCCTGGGCTCCTATTAACATGGCATTTAGTTTATAGGTACATAGAAGAGCTAAATTGCAGCTAAAAGTGGAATCAAAAGCTGCAGTTGCTTCCTCTCTCAAATCAAAAAAAGTATCCCAGCTCCAATAGGCTTATGTAAAACCAAGCCAACCATCCAATTAGAGGACATTCCACCAGGAGGAAAGAGGCAAGTTAGCTCTAAACTCCTAAAGCTATAAGAGTATAGTAGAATAGTTCCTAGGGCCTAGAAAAGCCAATGGCATCACTTTTATTTTTTCTTAAGTAGCCCTGACTTACCTTCAGGAGTTCACAGAAATATTTACCTGTACATTTTCCCTAAAGAATAAATGAACTTCAATAAGTATAAAGGGGAACTGTTAGTATAACTCAACCTCTTTTCCACGAAAAAAAAAAGCCACAGTCTACTTAAGTCTCCAGTCATCACTCTTTTTCTTACTAGGGCTTGGCAGTTTCTTTTTTAAATGTTTCTTTATTTTTGAGAGAGAGAGAGAGAGAGAGAGAGAGAGAGAGAGAGAGAGAGAGAGGGCATGGCGTGGTGGCAAAGAGAGAAAGGGAGACAGAACTACAAGCAGGCTCTATGCTGTCAGCATGGAGCCCGATGTGGGGCTTGAACCCAAGAACTGTGAGACCTTGACCAGAGCTGGAATGAAGAGTCAGATGTTTAACTAACTGAGCTGCCCAGGTGCTCCTGGGGTTGTCAGTTTCTAAATTAGTTAATGTTTTAATCATAACATTCCAAAATTCTGGTCACCATCTATATACTGTACTGGTTACTAAAATATAATATAGTAATAATTATATTCATTATAATATAGTATAGTAATACTATACTAGTTATATTACATGTCACTAGAAGAGCCCATCAACAGTGGCATGGGTAGGCAATGTTTTAGAAAACATAGCATCAAACAGCTTCCACATTTCTTTTCTCTTTTTTATTTTTTATTTTCTTAAGTTTAAATTCAAGTTAGATAACATACTTAACCAAAGAGGTAAAAGATCTGTACACTAAAAACTATAGAAAGCTTATGAAAGACATTGAAGATGATACAAAATAAAATGGAAAAACATTCCATTCTCATGGATTGGAAGAATAAATATTGTTTAAATATCTATACTACCCAAAGCAATCTACGGATTTAATGCAATGCCTATCAAAATACCACCAGCATTCTTCACAAAGTGAGAACGAACAATCCTAAAATGTGTATGGAACCAGAAAAGATCCTGAATAGCCAAAGACATGTTGAAAAAGAAAACCAAATCTGTACTCATCAAGGCAGTTTGATACCGGCACAAAAACAGACACACAGATCAATGGTATAGATTAGGGAACCCAGAAATGGACCCACAAGTACAAGGCATCTCCATTTCTTTAAGCTTTCTGTTTCACATTCCAGTAGAAATACAACCTAGGGAATGCTAGCTCAGAGGTGGCTTCAGGACATCTCTGAAAATTAATCTACTTAGGAGCCACATCGCTCTGTCATTCTTTCAAAACACTGAAGTGGGACTATGAGCAATAGGCATGATAAGGATAAGTACCCGTTAAGTTATGCTCCAAATCTTTATGCAGTCTTTTTTTTATAGTTTATTGTCAAGTTGGTTTCCATATAACACCCAGTGCTCTTCCCCACAAGTGCCCTCCTCCATGACCATCACCCCCCTTCTCATTTCCCCCTCCCCCTTCAGCCCTCAGGTCATTTTCAGTATTCAAGAGTCTCTCATGATTTGCCTCCCTCCCTCTCCCTAACCCTTTTTCCCCCTTCCCCTCCCCATGGTCCTCTGTCAAGTTTCTCCTGTTAGACCTATGAGTGATGACATATGGTTTCTGTCCTTCTCTGCCTGACTTATTTCGCTTAGCATGACACCCTTGAGGTCCATCCACGTTGCTACAAATGGCCAGATTTCATTCTCTCTAATTGCCATGTAGTACTCCGTTGTGTATATAAACCACATCTTGATCCACTCATAAGTTGATGGACATTTAGGCGCTTTCCATGATTTGGCTATTGTTGACATTGCTGCTATGAACATTGGGGTACATGTGCCTCTATGCATCAGTACTTTCTTTATGCAGTCTTTTATTGAAAAAGAATAAAAAGTGTATCCTTGGAAGAATTCCCTTTGTTAACTAATTGCTGTCTATAAATGGTGCCTTCTCCTTACAGATCAAGGTAAGAAATTAAAGGGGCACCTGAGTGGCTCAGTCGGTTAAGCCAACTTCGGCTCAGGTCATGATCTTGTGGATTGTAAGTTTGAGTTCCACGTTGGGCTCTGTGCTGACAGCTCAAAGCCTGGAGCCTCCTTCAGATTCCTCCCCCTCTCTCTGCCACTCCCATGCTCATGCTCTGTCTCTCTCTGTCTCTCAGCAATAAATAAAAACATTAAAAAATTTAAAAAAGAAATTTCATACACACACATATATGTGTGTGTAAAGTCAGTCAGTATATGATCTCATCAACTTTTAGTTTTTTAAAAATTTACTTTTTTATGGGGACCTGGGTGGCTCAGTTGGTTGAGCATCTGGCTTCAGCTCAGGTCATGATCTCACGGGTTGTGGGTTTGAGCCCCGTGTCGAGCTCTGTGCTGACAGCTAGCTCAGAGCCTGGAGTCTGTCTTCGGATTCTGTGTTCCCTTCTCTCTCTGACCCTCTCCTGCTCATGCTCGCTCTCTCTCTCTCTCTCTCTCTCTCTCTCTCTCTCTCTCTCTCTCTCAAAAATAAAACATTAACAATTTAAAAAAATTACTTCTTTTTTAATATTTATTTACTCATTTTGAGAGCAGGGGAGGGTTATATAGAGAGAGGAAATCCCAACTAGGCTTCCCACCCAGCAGTGCCCGATGACAGGCTCAATCTCATGACTGAAATCATGACCTGAGCTGAAATTGAATCAGATGCTTAACTGAGTCACTCAGGTACCCTAGATCTCCTCACCTTTTCAAGCATGAAGCATTCATTATAAACTAATGAAACTGGCTGCAACCCCTATAAGAAAATGTCTATCATTACTCTGACCCTAATGAAAGAGTCCACCCTTTTAATATACCCTGTTACAGAAAGCATCTGAACTATCTTCTATGTCACCACATCGTCACAGGTTTCTATCCCATTCTTTCAACCTTCTTGACCATCAAGCCTTGCTACTGCTGTCTACATTTTCTTTAATTTAAACAGCAAACCTCAGAATCATGGACCCAATATAGAATTCCTGATTCCATTTTGGTCCTTCTGGAATGGCCATTGTCTGCCATGTCTGTCCTCAAATTCCAACTTCCAAGCCAGAATACAATTAATAGAAAACATGGGAAGGTAGGAATGAGGGGAGAGTTTTGTACTTTGTGTTCCTCCAAACTGGCCATTTTCTGTGTCAGTGCTGTAGTTAGCATTAATTAGACATGTTTATTCACACACTAGAGCTTCTAATCACATCAAGTGACACCCTCTTCTTTGTTACCTACTCTTTTAAAATGAGGACACGGATCTATATACAGTAAAACCTTGGATTTTGAGTAACTTGTTCTACAAGTGTTCTACAAGATGAACAATCATTCCTAGCAAATTTTATCTTGATAAACGAGTGATGTCTTGAAATATGAGTAGTATGTGATGCCAAATGTCACATAATCACAACTAAGCCAATAGTTCTCTCTCTCCCTGTCTCTCGCTTGCTCGCTCACTCTGGGAGTGTGGGTGATCATCAATGCAATGTCACATTTCTGTGAAATCCTCAAGAGGAAGCAAAATCAAGTGTAATTGGATAGGTTCTTTGTTGAAGTTGCACAAAAAGAAAAGGATTCCATTGAGCCAATAGATAGCAATGGATAGTGATTCCATTAGTGATAGTGAAAGTCATCCTATCTATATAATAATCCTCCTCTCTCTTGTCTCCCTCCCACCAGCCACAAAGGTTTTCAAAGGTAAGTGCAGGTTAATCTTGTTTTCTTTATATTTTGTATTTTCTTTATTATTTTATATTATATTACAATATTGTAATCATTTTATATGAATATTTTTGGGTTGTAGAATGAATCATCTGAGTTTCCATTATTTCTTATGGAGAAATTTGCTGTAATATACAAGTGCTGTGAATTAAAAGTGTGTTTCTGGAACAAACTATGCTTGCAAATCAAGGTTTTACTCTATTTGTAAATTGACTAAATAAGAATATATATCTATGTGCAACCATTTCTATATAAGTATTAATCTCTCTCTCTCTCTCTCTCTCTCTCTCTCTCTCTCTCCAGGTATATGTACAATCAGATGTTTGTTGGGCATGTAAAATATGCAAAACACTCTATCAGGCTTTGTGGAACATACATTTAAAAAAATCCCTAAACTACAAATATAGTCTACCTAACAACTCCTAGTTATCCCTTAAAATCTAAATTCTCTGTGAATCCTTCTTTGCTTTGTTCAAGATAAAGACAGACATTCCTGCTTCTGTGTCCCACGGAACTTTTTACTTTATCTCCTATAAATATAGTAGCTACAGTATCAGTCCTAATGTATTATTTAGCTATTTGTTTATATACCTGTCTTCCCCATTGGACTATAAGCTCTTTAAGAAAAAGGGACAGAGACCAGGTTTAGAAATAAACTTTTAAGTCAATGGACTGAGTAGGCTTTATTTTTAAAAATATATATTCCATGCTTGCAAGTAATTATCAAATGGCTCATCAAAAAATCATGTATGTGAGTGTGTGTGCATGTGCATGCACGCGTTTCGAGAGAGGGAGGATGTAAAGAAGACAAAATGTTCACAATATAGTGAATCTAGATAAAGAGTATATGCAAATATACTTATAACTTTTTATAAATTAAGAAAATTTTAAATAAGAAGTTGACAACTAAATATAAACATTTTGTCCTATTTTTTTTATATCTAGTACAGGGCCTGGCCCACCACCATTACACAAAGTCTGCTAAATTAAAAACTGACTATGTTGAGTAGTACAGACTGTAAGCGATCTAGAAGTTCCAAGAAAGTAGCCCTGAGAAAAAAGTGATCACTGTAAAACTGAGTGGTCTTATGGGGACAGAAACCACAGAAAAAGAGAGACTGGTGCTGGGCCTTGAATGGAGAGTATCAGTTCAGATTGGAAGAGAACAGGCATTGTGGGTGGAAGAAGCAATTTGTAAAAATATTTGGAGGTAAGAATGTCCATGGCTTCCATGGAGGAAAAATTCAAAAAGACTTAGTCTGAAGTCATGAGATCCAGGCTGTATTCACCGCACCACCAAATTCCAGCTTCATCTACAAGCTTCAATCCCTTCACTTATAAATGAGGAAGATAATACCTAATTCACAGGGTATTATGAGAATAACATACTAATAATTAGGGGTAAATACATAGAACAATAAAAGTATTTACCCAATTGTCAAGTATTTTAATTAGGGAACTGTTTTTAGAGCAATAATGAAGACACCAATTTGATTAGAACTTGGAGTGGATAATGCAGGGTACCAAAATGTACAATTTTGAAAAAGCAGGCTCGGACCAAGCCCTAAAGAGTCTTGCCTATCAATCAAAACATCTGGATTTTACTTGTAGGGAAATAAGCCACAGAAACATTGCTGAGAATGCAAATGATATAATTAAAATGTGTTTTTCACAACAGTGTTGTGATCAAGGTTTAGACTATGGTTGAGGCAGAAGGGAAAAGAAAAGAAGAGAATTGTATGACTCAGCAGACTTTGGTCTGCATGTATCAAAAGGTAGAAGAACAAGTCAGAAATCATTCTAATGGCAGCATTTTTCAAACGCTGTTTTATAGAACACTAGCCCAAGAAATTCTGGAAAGGCTGTAACCCCAGCCCCCTCAACTTACATTCTAAACGCACATTAGTACATCAAAGGCTCAGAGAAATAATGGAGTAAAGAGACCCACTGTTTAACATACCTCCAAGTTTAGTTGGCCTAATGTTCCATGTAATACACTCTGGGAAACTCTTTAAATAATGTTGTTCAGGTGACTGGTAAAATAAGGACACCAATAAGAGAATAAGGGATGTCTGTTGAGTTGCTGTTGTTTGGTAATCTCTTTTTTAATTATTTATTTATTTTGAGAGAGTGGGAGAGAGTGATTAGGGGGAGAGGCAGAGAGAGGAGAGAATCCCAAGCAGGTTCCACACTGGCAGTGCAGAGACTGATGCAGGGCTGGATCACATGGAACCTGTGAGATCAAGACCTGAGCCGAAACCAAGAGTCAGATGTTTAGCTGACTGAGCCACCCAGGTGACCTGGTAATCTCTTCTGTTTGTTTTTGGTAGGGAACATGGGGCTTCAGACATCCTGGGCTTGAGAAGACATAGGATATCCAGGTAACTACTGAGCAGAAGATAATGAAAATAAGAGTTTGAAAGTGAAGTGAGACCAGAGCTAAAGATGAAGTTTTGGAAGTCATTCATATAAAGGTAATAGTTAAACTCATGCAGAAAGGTAAGAGACTACATAAAGAGAACAAAACTGAGGAAGAAGCAGAACTGGAGGCATCCAAAGAGCTCTATTTCTTTTTTTTTAATTTTTTATGTTTATTTATTTTTGAGAGAGACAGAGACAGAGTGTGAGAAGGGGAGAAAGAGAGGGAGAGGGAGGCACAGAAGTGGAAGCGGACTCCAGGCTCTGAGCTGTCTGCACAGAGCCCGATGCGGGGCTCAAACCCAGGAACTGTGAGCTCATGACCTGAGCTCAAGACGGGTGCTTAACCGACTGAGCCACCCAGGCGCCCCGAGCTCTCCCTATGTGTGTGCCTATTTATTTTTTATGTGTGTGTGTCTTTATCTACATGACTAAGAGGAAAGGGCATTTGTAAAAACATATGTGTGCATAATTATATTCTCACTCTAAGATAGTCACCTAAACCTTTGTCTCCTAATTCTCTTTAGTTCTCTGACATTATTTTGCAGAGAGAAACCAATGTGAGAGTTGAAAAGAAGAGTAAAAATGATTAACCATCAGTTTAGGAAAATCCACACAGTAATGGAAAGTTGACAGTAGGTGGAAATTTCATCTATGGATTTACTGGATTTAATCTATACTAATTTGCTGGCCATAAATCAGTGGTTATTATCCCTAGTTGCATGTTAGAATCAGTAGTTTTTTAAAACTGAGGGCTGTTGGAGGGGAGGTAGGTAGGGGGATGGGTTAAATGGGTGATGGGCATTAAGGAGGGATTTTTTTGGGATGAGCACTGGGTGTCATATGTAAGAGATGAATTACTGGGTTCTACTTCTGAAACCAAGACTACACTGTATGTCAACTAACTTGAATTTAAATAAATAAAAAAAGAATCTATAAAAGTTAATGTCCCAGGGCTCCACTTCCAGAGATTTATCTAAATTGTTCTAGGATGGGGTCCAGTAAAGGTATTTCTTAAAAGCTTCCCAAATCATCCCAATGTACAGCCAGAGTAAATTAGGGACAAATGTAGCTCACCACCTGTTTTGTAAATAAAGCTTATCTCTGGCTGTTTTTGTACAACAACTTAAGTGCCAAGTAGTTGGGCAGAGATCACACTTAATCCACAGTGCCAAAAATATTTCCTATCTGGCCCTTTACAGAGATGATCTTCTATTCCCTGGTCTGAATTAACTGAGTTGGATTTGAGAAAAGTTAATGAGACCTAATAATAAAATCTGTTTTAATTCATAATGAAAGTTCATAGATATTTTAGAAGTTCTAGAGAAATGTTTCTTTTCTGAAGATGCTTCAAAGTTATTACTGAGGTAGTATGGAAAATGTTTTTGGGTTCTGTTAAAAATTATTCAATGAATCATTAAAATTTTAAAGTAAACAACTCAATGTTTCCTTAATTTCCCCCCCCTTCCTCTGTTAAATTCTTTCTTCGCGGACCAGAGAAGGAAACATTTTAACTTTGCAGAATGATTAGTCAACAAGGAGACAACAGACTTCTTCTAACAGTATTGAAAAAAATTGGTCAAATTGTACTATGTATGGAATCTTAGATCATTCCACTGATATTACTCTCTAGCAAAACAAACAAAATACTGAGCTCAAAATAGCCAAACATTATAGTAAGATGCAGAAATTCAGGGGTAGAGGGAGGAATAAGATTACAGGATTTTTAAAAACAGTCTGCCATATTTTCCAAATTCTTACAATGGTTATGTATTATTTTTATAAGCCTCAAATATACTGAGCTGTACTTCCTGAGGTAGAGCAAAAACTCCAACAATTTTTTTCTGATAGACTTAAGTCCCTCCCAATAAGCGACTTGAAGGAATAGCAAATGCCTACTGTTGCAGAGGACAAAATGGTAGAACTTCCCTATTGCCAAGGACTGCAACCCTGCAACATGTTGATGCCCTTAAAAAATAACCAAGTCTTGGGGCACCTGGGTGGCTCAGTCAGTTGAGTGTTCGACTTCACCTCAGGTCATGATATAGTGGTACCTAAGCTCAAGCCCCACATGGGGCTCGCTGCTGCTGTCAGAGCAAAGCCCACTTCGGATCCTCTGTCCCTCTCTCTCTCTGCCCCTCCCTTGCTCGTGCTCTCTCTCTCAAAAAAATAAAATAAAATAACCAAGCCTCAATATTCTGATTTACAGATGAAGACTAGAGTTCAGATTACCTAAATCTGAGAGATACCACTTGAGCAGATGGCTGGTGTAGGGTCTTCTCCACTAATGGAAAATAATTCACATGTACCTTACAACTGACAGTGGAGTTTCACAGCATTAAGAGACCCATGTAGCCCAGAATATCATTTTCTTGGTCATGCAAGAGAACAGAGCACCCTATGTCTAAACAGCTCTATAAAGGATGCTACTTTACTGACAGAAGGGCCTTAAAAGTTGGCTTAAAGGCATGTGCTGATTCTGACCTTATTTTGCTAGGGGTGGAGGACAGGCTGTGAAACGGTGCTCATAGGTGTAAAATTCAATAAATAATGTCTTTACTTGTGTCTAGTTGTGAAGGTCTCCTAATTTGTGTCAGTTACCTTCATAAGAATACCACCTATCAATGAGCTCTGGGTGCTGTATGTAAGTGATGAATTGCTAAATTCTACTCCTGAAACCAACATTGCACTGTATGTTAACTAACCAGTACTTAAATAAACATTTGCAAAAGAAACAACAACAAATACAACCTATAATTTTCAAAAATGAAGTAAAATGATAGATACCTGCCCTGAACATTCTTCTCAATGATAATAAATATGCTGGAGACTGCAAAATACCTTTACTTAGAAAGAGGATTATACATTTCAGCAAAGATCCCACGATAGCCTTTCCCACTATAACGGAACAGACTGTGCCCTCTCCCCCTGAATCAGCAAGTTTCAAGTTTCCACTACACACACACACACACACAAAATCAGTACAATACAGGAAAGCTTTCTGGAATGTAATTTCAAGACGGTGAAGAAAGAGGGAGAAAGGCAAAATATAGTTCTTTTAGCTTTTTTGAGCAACATTTCCTTAAATTCCTGCTCCCCATTCCACCTCCCAGCCCTACCACCACACAGCTCCAGATCGCTTTGTATATTTATTCTAAGTACCTGCTCCAGTTCATAGGCCTTTGCCTTGTCCTCATCCCGGTCTGCATTCTTCCGATAGGCCAGGCCCAAACCCCACACAGCCAAGATACTGTATACATTATCTCGGACCCAGGCATCTTTCTGATCATAGCTGGCTGGAAGCAAGCCAGTCACTGGATTCTGCAAGACCAAGAAAAATAGGACAGGCAGGTAACCATAAGGTGTTAATATGAGGAGACCAAATCTATCAAATGGGTTACTGACAGACTTTGGTCTTTCTTCTACTTCACCACTGTTTAGTTTTATAACCTCTTCTTCTGACCAAGTGCAAGCAAATGCTATGTTGAATAAGGGCGAAATGCCGGCTGAAGCCTTCCAAGTCTGAAATGTGAGTATTGTTAAATGAGAGGCAGTATTTAAACTTTCCAGTTAGAAAGAATAAACTACCAACGAAAACCCAGCATTATAGGACTAGAAAAAATATATAATTAACAGTTATTCAAGGTACCTCAAACCTTCATAACGGTCTAGTCTTAAGATGGCTAAATCTTCCCCTACTTCTTTTCTTTAACTGGAGGGCAAGAAGATGACCCCCCAAACCTGGGGCAGGGAAAGGGGGGTGTCAATAAACAAGCTTCAACACATTTTTCAGTTGTGCCGCCAGAACCCTGCTGTGGCTTTAGGGACAGGGTGGGGCGGGTCGCTTAGAAGCCAAGGCTCAGGGCTCATGGCTAAAAGTGCTTGACCCTAGTTCTGTTCTTGGCCCAACACCTATCTTTTCTTCAGGGTCCTCTATGGCTTCCCCAGCTAAGGGGCGGGAGAACCTGCTACAACACACACACACACACACACACACACACACACACACACACACCACCCCTGGTGTGTGTCACCCAGCAGTCTGTCTACGCCATCACACTGCACATCCTCGATGATTACAGGCACCCCTTCACTTACCTGATGGCACAGGATGGTCTGATGCACTAGCCGAGCGTAGCTATCAAGTCGGACCCCAGAGTTACTTCGGCTCCTCATCGCACTGCGTTTCCAATCCACTCGAGAAACAGTCTGCGTAGCGCAGGGGCCCTCTGTCCTCCAAGTTAGTAGGCTCCAAAGCTGCTCCACCCTCGCGGTGGAGGGAGGGGGGAGCCCGAGTGCCAGGCCCCGGCAGAGCCCTCCCACCGCTCAGGCCTGGAGCCGGCAGTCCACGCGCCAGTGGCCTCTGGAACCCCGGCACACTCCAGCAAGTGCCCGAGACGCCCGCCGTCTAGAGCCTCGCTGCAGCCCCCCCCCCCCCCCCCCCCCCCCCGGCGCCACTCGCTGCCACCCTTACTCCCGGCTAGTCTCCCCCGTCGCCCACTCAATTCCCGGAGGCGGCCTCGGCCCACAGCTTCCAGCGCTGCCGGTGGTAGCTGGTCACCAGCAGCGACACCGCCTCCACCTTGCGGGAGGCGGGGCGGGCCGCGGGTCCTGGCAGCTGCGCGTTAAGTCAAATGGGTTCCCTGGTCTGCCCCGCCCGCGCGGGGCCCCCAGCACCCCCGCCAACTCCGCGGTCGAGAATGTGTCCGCGTAGGCAATATGCTTTCAGAGGTTTATTTTCGAAACGCTTCCAGTCACTATTTAAATTTTCCACACTTGCCATGCACGCAGGATATTGAGGAGGCTGTTTCTTCTGCCAGCCTGGTATTGGGAACCAATGGTAAATTCAGACCTAAAAGGCAAGAACACTGGCGTTAAGGGTCTAAAGAATTGGAATCTCTGTGGTTTTATTGTATTTTATCCTTTTGACTAAAGGAACAGCTTGAACTCCTTACTTTGACCCAAACCAAACAAGAAAGAACTCCTTAAGGTACTTTATTCCTTAGCAACTGGTGAAGAGCCAGGCCCTGGAAGGAGGGGTTAGGCAGTGGTGTGCTTTGAGGAAGCGAGTTTCCCAGGGTAGGGAACTGGGCTGGGAGGGAGCAGTGCCTCAGGACCGCCTTGGCCAGAGAGGAGCTGGAGGAGATTGTGTAACTGCCTTGGAAGGCTTCCTTGTGCGCACGTAGGTCACGAGGCTGAGGCACTAAAGACTCAGCTGAAAATAAGGGGGCTAAAGGGAAGATAGAAAAGAAGCCTGCCGGTAACCTGATCATTTGCCAAGGGTAATCAGCGCGCACCCCGCTGGGTGGCCCCCTAGGGCCAATATTCCCTCAGTTTGCTGCCCTCAACCCCAATGCTTGATCTCTGCTTATGCAAAGCCTGCACTGGCTTTTCGAAGTTCAGGTCCCATTGGTCTATGGTATTGGCACAAAAACAGACACATAGACCAATGGGAGCCGAACTTTGAAAAGCCAGTGCAGGCTTTGCAGAAGCAGAGATCAAGCATTGGGGTTGAGGGCAGCAAACTGAGGGAGTATTGGCCCTAGGGGGCCACCCAGCGGGGTGCGCGCTGATTACCCTTGGCAAATGATCAGGTTACCGGCAGGCTTCTTTTCTATCTTCCCTTTAGCCCCTTTAGAATAGATAACCCAGAACTGGGCCCACAAATGTATGGCCAATTAACTTTTGACAAAGCAGGAAAGAGTATCCAATGGAAAAGAGACAGCCTCTTTAGCAGGTGGTGCTGGGAGAACTGGACAGCAACATGCAGAAGAATGAAACTAGACCACTCTCTTACACCATACACAAAAATAAACTCAAAATGGCTGAAGGACCTCAATGTGAGACAGAAAACCCTCAGAACCCTCGAGAAGAAAGTAGGAAACAACCTCCTTGACCTCAAACGCAGCAATTTCCTACTCGACACATCCCCAAAGGCAAGGGAAATGAAAGCGAAAATGAACTATTGGGACCTCATCAAGATGAAAAGCTTCTGCACTGCAAAGGAAACAATCAAGAAAACTAATAGGCAACCGACAAAATGGGAACAGATAGTTGCAAATGACATATCAGATAAAGGGCTAGAATCCAAAATCTACAAGGAACTCACCAAACTCCACACCCACAAAACAAATAACCCAGTGAAGAAATGGGCAGAAGACATGAACAGACACTTCTCCAAAGAGCACATCCAGATGGCCTACAGGCACATCAAACGATGCTCAACATCACTCATCATCAGGGAAACACAAATCAAAACCACACTGAGATACCACCTCACACCAGTCAGAGTGGCTAAAATGAGCAAATCAAGAGACTATAGGTGCTCGCGAGGGTACCTGAGAGACGTGCATCCTCCTACACTGTAGGTGGGAATGTAAACTGGTGCAGCTGCTCTGGAAAACAGTGTGGAGGTTCCTCAAAAAACTATCAGTAGAACTCCCCTATGGCCCAGCAATAACCCTGCTAGGGATTTACCCAAGAGATACAGAAGTGCTGATGCATAGGGGCACATGTACCTCAATGTTCATAGCAGCACTGTCAACAATAACCAAATCATGGAAAGAGCCTACATGTCCATCACCTGATGAATGGATCAAGAAGATGTGGTATTTATATACAATGGAGTATTACGTGGCAATGAGAAAGAATGAAATCTGGCCATTTGTAGCAAAGTGGATGGACCTCGAGGGTGTCATGCTAAGCTAAGTAAGTCAGGCAAAGAAGGACAGATACCATATGTTTGCCCTTGTAGGTCTAACAGGAGAACAGGAGAAACCAAATGGAGGACCATGGGGAGCGGAAGAGGGAAAGAGAGTTGCGGAGAGAGAGGGACGCAAAACATGAGAGACTATTGAATACCGAAAATGAACCAAGGGTTGAAGGGGGAGGGGGAGAGGGAAAAGAGGTGGTGGTAATGGAGGAGGGCACTTGTGGGGAAGACCACTGGGTGTTATATGGAAACCAATTTGACAATAAACTATTTAAAAAAAAAAACAAAGTTCGGCTTAAGTACCAACTGTTCTCTAACTCTCAGGGTAAGAGAGTTAGACTGAGCGATCCTTCAAATCCAACCTGGAGAATCTGTGATTCGAAGCCTTCCCTAGCCATCTCACGCAGACTACAGTGATTTTGCATTTTGATTTATCTTTTTATGTCTCTAAATTTAGTGTATTCTCTCATAACCTCCCTCCGATTCAACACCCTGCCCAAGTTAACCTCAAGCCCGGCACCAAGGAGGTAATTAGCAAATATTTGTTAATGTTGATGATGAAGAATGAGAAAATGCTCAAGAATTCAGACCTGGAAATTTCAATTTCAACAGCCAGTCGATGATACAGTTAGATGCAGTGGTACACTTAGAACTATTCTCAAGCAAATAGTTTCCATTGCAGTCTTCACTAGCTATGCAAATGCCAAGACTGGCAAATAACAAGCCACGTCAAGGCCCAAGTGCTCAGGGGGAGAAAAAGTCTCCTGGGAAAGCTACTTCATTTTGGTGGAAAGAGTGCTTCATCCTTCCTGCACGGCTCCCAGTCCCTGACATCTTCCTCTAAGCCTGTAGCCTCAGAAGCCTTGTCTCTACCCTTCTCCCCTTCAAGCTCCTCCCTTCTCTTTTTTTCATTTAAAAATCTTTTAAAAATACTGAAATAATAGGTGCTCACCAAAGAACACTTGAAAAATATAGAAAAGTAAAGCAAATCACCCATAATTCCTTCACACACACAACCACCTGTTAATAATTTAGTGTAATTTTCTAGTCTTTTTATTCCTTCTGCATGGGGCCCTCTCCACCCTAAATTATTTAGAAGTATGAATAGATTAGGATACCAAAGGTGGGGTGTCACCAAGAAAGGTAACTGGCTGACTAACAAGAGGCCTTACTCAATGGCATTACCTCGATGTTTTCAACCTCAGGCTGGGTATTCAGTCATTCAGTCTTCGAAACTTGATCTCCTCAGTGTCACAGAACTGGTCAGATTCAGGAGGCTGACTCATGTTATTACCTTATGAGACTGATGTATGAAAACTGGAATGCTGGTTGATAATGAGAAAGGGAACTGTGACAGTTTATGTTAGCCTCATCACCAGATTCCCTCCCTTAAATAATGTATAAGCCTTACTCTTTACCAAGTGCTATTTTATATTATATGATAGCTATATGAAGTAAATACTATTATTAACCCCATCATAGAGATGGAGAAACTGGGGCACAAGAAGATTTAGTAATTATCATGTCTGCTCTGTGTTGGCTTCACCGACTCTTTCCTCTCTATGCTTCCATTGCCCAATGACACATTGTTTAGATATGTCAAAGTTATCATTCAAGTTATAGCCAAGACTTACCACTGTTGAAACTATTATGTTTCTTGAAGGTGATTCCTCCATTTGATTCAATGTGTATTAATTTTATAGTTTAACTCTCAAATAAAATTTTATTTCCAGGGACACCTGAAGGCTCAGTTGGCTAAGCATCCTACTCATGGTTCATGAGATCAAGACTCTCATTGGGCTCTGTGCTGACAGTGCAAAGCCTGCTTGGGTTTCTGTCTCCCTCTCTCTCTGCACTTCCCCTGCCTGTGCTCTCCCCCACTCTCCCTCTCTCTCTGTCTAAATAAACAAACATTAAAAAATTTATTTCCAACTTCCTAGGAATATTTTATTGTTGGTCCCATATATAACCTGGAAGCTTTCGTTGTACTAACCTTCAAAAATCCATAATTTTTAAGCCTTCACGTTTTATAAATATTTCCATGGTTTACATTTTATGTTAATGCATGCACTAATCTTCCCTCTAGTACCTGTTTGCTTAGCTATTCTCTTATTATTAATTAATAATAAATCTTTTATTATTAAATTTCTTGAAAGAAAAAGTCTCCTTTCCATCATTTCCAATTCAGTCTCTTGAAATTTTTAGTATATGTGCTGCCAAAGCGAGCACTCTCTTGAAATTTTTAAAAATATTCTATAAGTAATATATAAACATATTCTTCATTAAAAAAAGTTAAAACATTGCAGGCAAGGTTAAAGTTCCTTTTGTTTATCACCCATACTCACAGGTTCCTCTATCTCTCTTCTGAAAGGTAACCACTGTTGTAAGATTAGTTTCTATCCTTCCAGATTTTTTCCTATGGATTAACATATATATGTAGAAATGCATATAAGATCTTGTTTTCTGTGTATTCTTTGAGTACCTACTGTTGTGCAGATTGCCCTACTCATCCAAAGTGATGTTATGGAAATCTAGTCCTGTTATCATGCATCAGGGTTTGTGTAGGCATATTGATCAGCATTTACATAGTTTGTTTCCAGGTTTGAATCCTTGAAAACAGTACTTCAGCAAATATACATATATGTCTTCTTGTTAATGCATACAGGTGTTTTGGAAATAGGCATTTAAATTTTTGAGATAACCAAAAAGCCATTTTATTTATGTATTATTTATTTATTTTTAAATGTTTATTTTTGAAAGATAGAGAGAGAAAAAAAACAGGAGAGGGGCAGATAGAAAGAGGGAGACACAGAATCTGAAGCAGGCTCTTGGCTCCGACTGTCAGCACAGAGCCTGATGCAGGGCTCGAACCCACAAACTGCAAGATCATGACCTGAGTTGAAAGCAAGAGTCAGATACTTAACCAACTGAGCCAGCCAAGCACCCCCCGAAAATCAATTTAAATTATCTGTACCAACTTAAATTATAGGAGTCTCCACCTCCTCCATTCCTACTAGTACTTGATATTATTTGACTTTGATTCTGAGCAATCTAATGGGCACAAAATGGTATCTTACTTTAAGTTTCATTTACCTGAAAACTAATGTCATTTAGCATCTTTCTATGTGTAATTTCATTTATATTTTTTATATTATGTTTAGACAGTTTATTTCTTCTGGTTGGTAACTGTTGATCTACTTAATCATTTCTCTAATGACTGTTTTTCTTATTGATTTAAAGGCATTTAAAAAATATATGTATTCTGCATTTTAGTTTTTTTAAAAAAGGAATCTAAAAGGGAAATTGTACTGGTTTCCTATATTGTAGTTTGTCTGTTTGCATTTTTATGGTGTTTTCTTTTCATATAGTTCTTATTTTTAATGAAATCAAATTTATGAATCTCTTTGTTTTTGTCTTATTTTAGAAGGCCTTTATAGTTTGTTGAATGGTGACTCCCCAGAAGATATGTCTACCCAGAACTTGTGGATGTGACCTTATTTGCAAAATGGGCCTTTACAGATGTAATTAAGGTTCTGGAGATGAGATCCTGCTAGATTTCCTACTAGCCGCTAAATCCAATGACAAATGTCCTTATAAGAAAAGGAAAAGATGCATAGAGAAAAGCAATGTGAAGACAGAGCCAGAGATGGAAGTGATGCATTAAAAGCTAAGGAATGCCAATGATTGCCAGCAACCACAAGAGCTAGGGAAGAGCCAACCCTATTGGCACCATGATATTAGACTGTGGGCTTTCAGAATGTGAGAGAATAAATTTCTGTTGTTTTAAACCATGCAGTTTGTGGTAATATGTTACAGCATCCCCAAAAATCTAATAAAGCCTTCCTGTCCCCAAGATCATTAACACCTTATCAATTTTTCTATTACCTTTATTGTTTTGCTTTTTATCTATACATCTTTTAATTCCTGTATAATTTATTTTTATAAGTGGGTTTGGATAGAATTTCTAAATGATTTATTTTTTAATTTACATCCAAATTAGTTAAGATACAGTGCAAGAATGATTTCAGGAGTAGATTCCACTGATTCATCTTCCATGTATAACACACAGTACTTATCCCAACAAGTATCTTCCTTAATGCCCCTTACCAATTTAGCCCATCCTCCCCCACAACCCCTCCAACAATCCCAGTTTGCTCTCTGTATTTAATAGTCTCTTATGTTTTGTACCCCTCCTTGTTTTTATATTGTTTTTGCTTCCCTTCCCTTATGTTAATCTGTTTTGTATCTTAAATTTCTCATATGAGTGAAGTCATATGATATTTGTCCTTCTCTAACTGACTAAATTCACTTAGCATAATACCCTCCAGTTCCATCCTCGTAGTTGCAAATGGCAAGATTACATTCCTTTTGATTGCCAAATAATACTCCGTTGTGTATATATACCACTTCTTCTTTATCCATTCATCCATCAATGGACATTTGGGCTCTTTCCATATTTTAGCTATTGTTGATAGTGCTGCTATAAACATTGGGGTGCATGTGCACCTTCAAAATAGCACACTTGTATCTCTTGGATAAAGACCTAGTAGTATAATTGCTGGGTCATAGGATATTTCTATTTTTAACTTTTTGAGGAACCTCTATACTGTTTTCCAGAGTGGCTGCACCATTTTGCATTTCCACCAGCAGTGCAAAAGAGATACTCTTTCTCCACATCCTCACAAACATCTGTTGTTGCCTGAGTTGTTCATTTCAGCCATTCCGATAGGTGTGAAGTGGTATCTCATTGTGATTTTGATTTTTATTTCCCTGATGATGAGTTATGTTGAGCATTTTTTTTCATGTGTCGGTTGGCCATCTGGATGTCTTCTTTAGAGAAGTGTCTATTTGTGTCTTATGCCTATTTCTTCACTGGATTATTTGTTTTCTTGGGTGTGGAGTTTGATAAGTTCTTTATAGATTTTGGATACTAACCCTTTATCTGATATGTCGTTTGCAAATATCTTTTCCCCTTCCGTTGGTTGCCTTTTAGTTTTGCTGATTGTTTCCTTTGCTGTGCAGATGCTTTTTATTTTGATGAGGTCCCAATAGTTCATTTTTGCCTTTGTTTCCTCTGCCTCTGGAGACATGTTGAATAAGAAGTTGCTGCAGCCCAGGTCAAAGAGGTTGTTGCTTGCCTTCTCCTCTAGGATTTTGACTGTTTCCTTCCTGTCTTACATCTAGGTCTTTCATCCATTTTGTGTTTACTTTTGTGTGTGGTGTAAGAAAGTGGTCCAGATTCATGTTTTTGCATGTCGCTGTCCAGTTTTCTCAGCATCATTTGCTGAAGAGACTGTCTTTATTCCATTGGATATTCTTTCCTGCTTTGTGAAATATTAGTTGGCCATATATTTGTGGATCCATTTCTCAGTTCTGTATTCTGTTCCAGTGATATTAATGTCTGTTTTTGTGCCAGTACCATACTGTCTTGATGATTACAGCTTTGCAATACAGCTTGAAGTTGGGATTGTGATGCCTCCGGCTTTGGTTTTCTTTTTCAGGATTACTTTGTCTATTTAGGGTCTTGTCTGGTCCCACACAAATGTTAGGACTGTTCTAGCTCTGTGAAGAATGCTAGTGTTTTTTTGATGGGGATTACATAGAATGTGTAGATTGCTTTGGATAGTGTCACCATTTAAACAATATTTGTTCTTCCTATCCAGGAGCATTGAATATTTTTCCATTTTTTATATCTTCTTCAATTTATTTCATAAACTTTCTGTAGTTTTCAGTGTATAGATTTTTCTCCTTGGTTAGATTTGTTCCTAGGTATTTTATGGGTTTTGTTACAATTGTGAATGGTATCGATTCCTTGATTTCTCTTTCTGTTGCTTCATTATTGGTATATAGGAATGCAATCAATTTTTGTGCTTTGATTTTATATCCTGCAACTTTGCTCAATTCATGGATCAGTTCTAGCAGTTTTTTTTTTGTGAAATCTTTTGGGTTTTCCATATAGAGTATCATGTCATCTGCAAAGAGTGAAAGTTTGACCTCCAACTGGCTGATTTGGATGCTTTTTATTCCTTTGTGTTGTATGATTGCTGAGGCTAAGACTTCCAATACTATGTTGAATAACCTGTCTTTTTCCTGACCTTAGGGGGAAAGCTATGTTTTTTTTTCCCATCAAGGGTGATATTAGCAGTGGGTCTTCCATATATGGCTTTTATGATCTTGAGGTATGTTCCTACTATCCCTACTTTCTTGAGGGTTTTTATCAAGAAAGGATGCTATATTTTGTCAAATGGTTTCTCTGCATCGATTGAGAGGATCATATGGTTATTGTCCTTTCTTTTATGGATGTGATGTGTCATGCTGATTGTTTTGTTGGTATTGAACGAGGCCTGCATCCCAGGTATAAATCCCACTTGATCGTGATGAATAATTCTTTTAATGTATTGTTGGATCTGTTTGGCTACTATCTTGTTGAGGATTTTGGCATCCATGTTCATCAGGGATATTGGTCTGTAGTTCTCCTTTTTTGTGAGATCTTTGCCTGGTTTTGGAATCAAGGCAATGCTGGCTTCGAAGAATGAGTTTGGAAGCTTTCCTTCCATTTCTACTTTTTGGAACAGCTTCAAAAGAATACGTCTTAACTCTTCTTTAAAATGTTTGGTAGAATTCCCCTGGAAATCCATCTAGCCCTGGACTCTTGTTTTTTGGGAGATTTTTGATTACTAATTCTATTTCATTACTGTTATGGGTCTGTTCAAATTTTTCTATTTCTTCCTGTTTGACTTTTAGTAGTTTATATGTTTCTAGGCATTTGTCCATTTCTTCCTGACTGCCCAATTTATTGGCATATATAATCTTTTTTAATGTTTATTTATTTTTGAGATAGAAAAAGAGACAGAGCGAGAGTGGGGGAGGGGCAGAAGGAGAGAGGGAGATACAGAATCAAAAGCATACCGCAGGCTCTGAGCTGTCAGCACAGAACCTGATGTGGGACTCCAACCCATGAACCGTGAAATCATGACCTGAGCCTAAGTCGGATGCTTAACGGACTGAGCCACTCAGGTGCTGTAGGTTGGTACTTAACTTAATATTTTCCTAAATGGTTAGCCAATTGCACTAACCACTAATGAGTATTCTTTTCCTATCGTTCTGAAATGTTACTTTGACTATACCCATGAGTCTTTTTCTGGATCACTGGTCTGTTACACTAACCTATTTTTCCATTTCTTCATCAATATTGCACTGTCTTGGCCATTGTGAAGCTTTATTCTTTCATATGAACTTTAGATATCCACTCAGGTTCTAACGAAAATCTCAATTTTTATTGTAATCACAATAAATCTATCTAAATTGAATTTATAGATTTGTTTGGGAAGGATGGACATATTGATAATACTTAAGTTTCCTGTCTACAAACAATGTATTTTTATTTATTCAGGACTTCTTTTATTTCTTTTAGTAAACTTTATAGTTTTCTCCATGAAGGTCTTCTAACTTTTTTGTAAGGTTTATTTCTTGTTACTTTCTATTTTTTGTTGCTATTAAGAGTAAGTGTTTTCCCTCTTTATATTTTAATTAGTTGCTATGTATAGAAAAATGTTTTTTACATGTTTATCTTTTATCCAATGTGTTAATTCACTAGACGTTTGAAGGTGATGTTTTTGGATTTTCTAGATGAACAGGAATATCATTCGCAAATAGTAATAGTTGTGTCTTTATCCTTAAAATATTTATAACTCTTACAGTGGGGATACTGGTTATTATTTTTTGTTCCTGACTTTAATGCACTCATTCTAATGTTTCACTATTAAATATATCTTCAGTTCTTTCTCTTATTGGTTTCCTAAAGCTTTATTATTAATACTTTTATGAATGAATGTTGAATTTATTGAATGATATTCATGCATGTTTTGAAAAGACTCATTTGTTTATTCCTTTACTTGATTAATGTGTGAATTATATCAGTAAGTTTCCTTATGGTGAACCATATTCTTGTTGCTAAGATAAAGCACACTTGGTCACAATGGACTATTATTTTTAATGTTAATTTTTATTAATTAATTAATTTATTAATTTATTTATTTTTGAGAGAGAGAGCCAGAAAAAAGGAGAGAGACAAAGAGGAGGGGAGAAAGCAAGTAAGGGCCAGCATGGGCAAGGGGCAGGGAGAAGGAGACAGAGAATCCCAAACAGGCTCTGCTCTGTGAGGGCAGAGCCCGAATTGGGGCTCGAACTCACAAACAGTGAAATCATGACCTGAGCCCAAATCAAGAGTAGGATGCTAAACTTACTGAGCCACCCAGGTGCCCCACCATTGACTATTCTTTTAATATGCTCTACATTCAATTTACAAATATTTTATTTCGGATTTTTGCACCTTTGATTTTAAATTATATTAGCCTACAATATTCTTTTTTGGAGTCCTTATTTGGTTTTAGTACCAAGGTTATGCTTGCTCGTGAAATGAGTTTAGTAGTTTCCCCTCTTTTCTATTTACTAAAGTTTTTAAATTTAATTTAAATCCAAGTTAGTTAACATATAGTGTAATAATGATTTCAGAGTAGATTCCAGTGATTCATCCCCTATGTATAACACCCAATGCTCATTCCAACAAGTGCCCTCCTTAATGCCCATCACCCATTTAGCCCATGCCCCACCAATACCCCTCCAGCAACCCTCAGTTTGCACTTTGTATGCAAGAGTCTCTTATAGTTTGCCTCCCCCTATTATTTAATTTTGCCTTCCCTTCCCCTATGTTCATCTGTTTGGTTTCTTAAATTCCACATATGAGTGAAGTCACCTGATATTAGTCTTTCTCTGACTATTTACCTCACTTAGCATAATACACTCTAGGTCCATCCACATTGTTGCAAATGGCAGGATTTCATTCATTTTGATTGCCAAGTAATATTGCATTGTATGTATATACCACATTTTCTTTATCCATTCCTCAGTTGATGGATATTTGGGCTCTTTCCATAATTTGGCTATTGTAGATAATGCTGCTACAAACATGGGGGTTAATGTCCCTTTGATTTAGTATTTTTGTATTCTTTGGGAAAATACCTAGTAATGGAATTGCTGGATTATAGAGCAGTTCTATTTTTAATTTTTTGAGGAAGCTCCATACTATTTTCCAGGGTGGCTACACAAGTCAGTTGGCATTCCCACAAACAGTGTAAGAGGGTTGGCCTTTCCCCCACATCCTTGCCAACACCTGTTGTTTCTTATGTTATTAACTCTAGCCATACTGACAGGTGTGAGGTGATATCTCATTGTAGTTCTGATTTATATTTCCCTGATGATGAATGATGTTGAGCATCTTTTCACATGTCTGTTGGCCATCTGTCTGTATCCTTTGGGAAAATGTCTATTTCATACCTTCTGCCCATTTCTTAACTAGATTGTTAGTTTTTTGGGTGTTAAGTTTCATAAGATCTTTTATATATTTTGATACTAACCCTTTATGAGATATGTCAACTGCAAAATCTTCTCCCATTTTGTAGGCTGCCTTTTAGTTTTGTTGATTGTTTTTTGTTTTTTTTTTTTTTGCTGTGCAGAAGCTTTTTATTTTGATGAAGTACCAATAGTTTATTTTTGCTTTTGTTTCCCTTGACTCAGGAGATATGTGTAGGAAGAAGTTGCTATGGCCCATGTCACCAACCTTAGTATCTGTGTTCTTTTCTAGGGTTTTTATGGCTTCCTGTCTCACATCTATGTCTTTAATCCATTGCTAGTTTATTTTTGTGTATGGTGTAATAAAATGGTCCAGTTTCATTCTTTTGTAGGTTGCTTCAGTTTTCCCAACACCATTTGTTAAAGAGACTGTGTTTTTTCATTGGATATTTTTTCCTCCTTTGTGGAAAATTAATTGGCCATATAGTTGTGGAATTATTTCTGGGTTTTCTATTCTGTTCTATTGTTCTATGTTCTATTTTTGTGCTGGTACCATACTGTTTTGATCCCTACAACTTCATAATATAACTTGATGTCTGGAATGATGATGCCTGCAAGTTTGCTTTTCTTCTTCAAGGTTGTTTTGGCTATTCAGGCAGGGTCTTTTGTGTTTCCATACAAATTTTAGGATTTTGTTTGTTGTAGTTCTGTGAAAAATACCATTGGTGTTTTGATAAGGATTGTATTAAATGTATAGATTGTTTTGGGTAATATAGAATTTTTAAAAATTTTAAAATATTAATTTAATTTTGAGACAGAGAGAGAGAATGGGGAAGGGGCAGAAAGAGAGGTAGACACAGAATCTGAAGCAGAGTCCAGGCTCTGAGATGTGAGCCTAAGTTGGATGGCTGAACCACCCAGGCACCCCAGGTAATATAGAAATTTTAACAATATTTGATCTTCCAATCTATGATCATGGAATGTCTTTCTAGTTCTTTGTGTTATCTTCAATTTCTTTCATCAGAGTTTTATAGTTGTTAAAGTACAGGTCTTTTACCTCTTTGGTTAGGTTTATTGTTTTTGGTGTAACTTTTAATGGGATTGATTCCTTGATTTCTCTTTCTGCTTCTTCATTATTGGTCAATAGAAATGCAACAAATTTCTGTACATTGACATTTCGTAATTAACTTTACTGAATTCATGTGTTGATTTAGCAATTTTTTGGTGGAATCTTTTGAGTTTTCTATATAGGGTATCATGTCATCTGCAAATAGTGAAAGCTTATTTAGATGCCTTTTTAATCTGTTTGTTGTGTGATTATTGTGGCTAGGACTTCCAACACTACATTAAAAAAACAGTGGTGAGAGTGGACATCCCTGTCTTTTTTCTGATCAAAGAGGAAAATCTCTCAGTTTTTTCCCATTGAGGATATTAGCTGTGGGTTTTTCATATATGGCCTTTATTATGTTGAGCTTTGTTCCTTCTAACCTTACTTTGTCGTAGGTTTTTATCATGAATGGATGTTATATTTTGTCCAGTGCTTTCTCTGCATCTGTGGGAAGGATCATATGGTTCTTATTCTTTCTTTTATTAATGTGGTATATCATGTTGGTTGATTTGTAAATTTTGAACCACCCTTGCTACTGAGGAATTAATCCCTCTTGATTGTGATGATTGATTTTTAAATGTATTGTTAGATTTAGTTTGCTAGTATTTTATTGAGAATTTTTCCATCCATGTTCATCAGGGATATTGGCTATAGTTTTCCTTTTTAGTGACATCTTTATCTGGTCTTGGTATCAGGATAATGTTTGCCTTATAGAACAAGTTTGAAAGTTTTCCTTCCTTTTTTTTTTTTTTGGAATAGTTTGAGAAGAATATGCATTAACTCTTCCTTTTAAAAAAGGAAGAGTTAATGCATATTAACTTCCTTTATTTATTTTTGAGAGAGAAAGAGAGCACAAGCTGGGGACGTGCATAGAAGGGGACAGAGGATCCGAAACAGGCTCTGCACTGACAGCAGAGAGCTCGATGTGGGGTTTGAACTCATGAACCATGAGAACATGACCTGAGCCAACGTCAGACCCTCAACCAACTGAGCCACCCGGGTGCCCCAATCCTAACTCTTCTTTAAATGTTTGGTGGAATTTGCCTGTGATGCCATCTGACCCTGGACTTTTGTTTGTTGGAAGTTTTCTGATTACTGACTCCATTTCTTTGCTGGCAATCTGTCTGTTCAAGTTTTCTATTTTTCCCATTTCAGTTCTGGCATTTTATTTATTTCTAGGAATTTACTCATTTTTTTCCAGATTGTCCAATTTGTTGACATATATTTTTCCATAATCTTCTTTTATACTTTTTTGCATTTCTGTGGTGTTTATTGTTATTTCTTTTCCTTCATTTGTGATTTTATTCATTTGCCACCCCCCCTTTTTTTTTGGTAAGTCTGGCTAGGGGGTTATAAATTTTATTGTTTTTTCAAGAAACCAGCCTCTGGTTTCATTGTTATGTTCTATTGTTTGTTTAGTTGCTATATTATTTATTTTTGTTCTCATCATTATTATTTCCCTCCTTTGGCTGGCATTAGGCTTTGCTTGTTGTTTTGCTTGTTGCTCCTTTAGGAGTAAGATTTGGTTGTTTACTTGAGACTTTCCTTGCTTCTTAATTTAGGCCTAGATTGCTATATACTTCCCTTCTAGGACTGCTTTTTCTGCAGTCCAAAGGTTTCGGACCATTGTGTTTCCAATTTTCATTTGTTTCTATGGTTTCTATTTTATTTCTGCTTTGATTTTCTGGTTGACCAATTCATTGTTTAGTAGCATGTTGTTGAATCTCCATGTATTGGTGGTATTTCCAAATGTTTTTCATGTGTCTGATTTCACGTTTCACAGCGTTGTGGTCAGACAATATGCATGGTATGATTTCAATCTTTTTGCATTTGTTGAGGCCAATTTGTGACGTAGTATGTGATTGATTCTGGAGAATGTTCTATGTGCACTGAAATATGGTATATTTTGTTGTTTTAGGATGGAATGTTCTGAATATATGTTAAATCCATTTGATCCAGTGTTTTATTCAAAGCCATTATTTTCTTGTTGGTCTTCTGTGTAGATGAGCTATTAATGTAAATGGAGTGTTAAAGTCCCCTACTTTTATTGTATTATTGTCAATGAGTTCCTTTATGTTTGTTATTACTTGTTTTATAACTTTGGGTGTTTTCATGTTGAGTGCATAAATATTTAAAATTGATAGACCTTCTTTTTGGATTGTCTCTTTCTTCATCTCTTGTTACAGCTTTTGGTTTCAAATCCAGTTGGTCTGGGGGTGCCTGAGTGGCTCAGTCGGTTGAGCTTCTGACTTTGTCTCAGGGTAATGACCTCATAGTTCATGAGTTTGAGCCCCATATAGGGCTTGCTGCTGTCAGTGCAGAGCCCTCTTCAGATCCATTGTCCTCCTCTCTCTGTCCATCCCCTGTTCACACACTCTCTCTCTCAAAAATAAATAAACATTTAAAAACTAAAAAAATGAAATCTAGTTGGTCTGATATAAGTATAGCTACTCTGGCTTTCATTCAATGTCCATTTGCATGATAAATATTTCTCCATCCTCTCATTTTCAATCTGTGGTTTCTTTAGGTCTTGGGTTCCTGGGATGCTCCATTCAGGGGACACCATGTCAGTGTGGCTGGGTCTGAAGAAGATATCAGCTGAGAAGTTCCAAGGCACAGTGCACTGGGAGTGCCCTAGCAATCCATCTGAAGCCAAAATAGTATAGGCCTGGAGAGTTCCAGAGGGTTTTGCACCTATGTCACTTTGATACAAAGGTTAGAGCTGTAGTGAGCCCTTACCAGGGGTGTCCCCATGTGTGCTGCCCTGTAGCCACCCTGCTGGAATGGCTGGGGATAGTGTGACCTAGAGGGCCCGAGCCTCAGTACGACGGCATGCTTGTAAGATGCTTGGACTGTGCATTGGTCTAGGTCTTCAAGATGGAGGAGTAGTGTAGACCTGTCTGCTCCCAATGAGCATTATAGCAGCTCCCTGCCATTTGGCTGAAATATTGGGCTGGCTCTTTTATATGCTATTTGCTATTTTAAGCCATGGCTGGTATAGGTCTGCAGACCTGGGCTCACATACATGGCAGACAAGTTAGTGCATCTGGGCTCTGCTCTCCTCCACAGCATTAAAGTGGAGCAGAAGCTTAAACCCTGGTGTCAGCTCCCCCTGCCCAGAGGGTGTTCCAGCAGTTCCCCAGTGTCTGCAGACTTCTAGTGGTAGCTCTTTTATGTACTAATTGCTTTTAAACCATAGCTTTTGTGTGTGTGTGTGTGTGTGTGTGTGTGTGTGTGTGTGTGTTCCCCAGTATCTGATCTGGTTTTACTTTCCTTTAGTGACATTATATTTCTTTAATTAGATGCTTTTTTCTTAATATAGGTTATGTGTGTTTCTCGTTAAGTTTATTTCTAAGCATTTTATAGGCTCTGTCATTTTTTGAATGAAATATTTTTTCTGATTTCTATTTTTGAATGCTTATTGCTAGAACAGGAAAGCTATTGAGTTTTGTATATTTATCCTTTTATTTTAAAATAAATGTTTTATCAAAGTTTGTTATTTCATGTAGTGAAATTTTTAACAGCTTTATTGAGATAAAAATTCACATACCATGCAACATACCTATTTAAAATAAAAAATTGAGTGGTTTTTCAACCCCTGAACAAAATTGTGTAACCATCACTATAATCCATATTAGGACATTTTTATCACCCTCAAAGGAAACTCAATATCTATTAGTAGCAATCCCCATAAGCTAGTAAATTGTTAATATAGTCATGAGCTTTCTGGGTATATAACCATATATTCAAAAAAGTGAGTTTTCTTTTTTCCAAGGTTTATATCATTCTAGTTATTTAAATTTCTTGTATTACTGCATTTGTTGGGGCCTCAAATAATAGTGGTGATAACATGCATCCTATCCACTTGCTGACTTTGATTTAAATAGTTTTAGTGTTTTAGATGGTATTTGTGTATAAATATTCATTATATATATAATTTTCTTTTAGTCTTATTATGAATGGCTGCTAAATTTTCTGAAGTATATTTTCAGTCCCTGTTAATAAAATTGTGGTTTTCTCCTTGAAATTAAAATTTTTAAAAATATTTATTTACTTTTGAGAGAGAAACAGATGTGAGCAGGGGAGGGGTAGAGAGAGAGGGAGACACAGAATCCAAAGCAGCTCTGGCTCCAAGCTGTCAGCACAGAGCCTGACGCAGGGTTGGAACCCACAGACCGCGAGATCATGACCTGAGCCGAAGTTGGACACTCAACCAACTGAGCCACCCAGGCACCCTCTCCTTGAAATGTTTAATGTTGATAAGACATTGTGATTATGTTGGTAGAATAGCAGATATGGACCTACACTTGCACTTCTGGATAAAGACAACTTGGTTAGAGAGTATTTTTCTTTGGATTCATTGCTTGAATCTATTTGCAAATATTTTTTTCAGAATTTTAAATCTTTATTCATAAGTGAGGTTTGTTTCTAGTTTTCTGTCTTATGCTCTCCTGACCAGGATTAAGTAATAAAATGATGCTGGCTTTATGAAAGGTACCAGGGGACTTTCTACAGATTTTAATAGCTAGAAGAATTTAGATAACATTAATGTTTATCTGTTATTCTTTTTTATCAAGATAAAATTCAAATAACATAAAGTCATCATTTTAGCCATTTTTAAGTGTAAAAGTAAGTGATTTTTAGTGTGTTCACAATTTTATGCAACTATCAACACTATCTAATTCTAGAACATTTCTATCATTCCCAAAAGAAACTCCATACCCATTTGCAGTCATTCCCAATAAATTAAATTCTTCCGTGAACTCCTTTGGTTCTTCTGTCTTTTCTCATGATAGATCACCAATCAACATTCCAATCTTCTGTATAGTAATTTATTCAAGTTTTCCACTTCAACTTTGGTCACTTTTGTTATTTATTTTTTTTAAGGAAATCATCCATTTCCTTAGATCTTTAAATTTATCATGAAAGAGTTACAAGTGCTATCCTCATAATTATTTTAGTGTCTAGTATCTGTGGTTGTCTCTTTTCTTCTTGCTAATCTGTATATTTTTTTCTTGGCTCATTTTGTTCAATCAAGTTCTTGAGACATCTATCCATTTGAATTGGTATTTAACAATGGCTTTTTTATTCATTCACTTTATTCATTCTAATGTATTTTATCTTCTACAAAATTAATTTCAAATTTTTATATAACTGGTTTGCCAAGTCCTAATTCACTTACCACAAATTTCTCACAAAGTACATGAATCAATGATTTTTAGAATACTTACATATTTGTGCAATATTCACAATTTTAGAAGCTTTTAATCATGCCCCCAAATGGTTAAGATGCTAAAATTTATGTTATGTATATTTTACCACAATTAAGAATAATTAAAATAGTGAACACAATGAAAATGAAGTCTTCTGGAATTCGATTGGGATTATTAAATCTGTAAATCAATACAGGAATTATTGACATTTAACACATTGAATTTTCCAAACAAGGTGCATTCTCTATTTAGATTTTCTTAAACTTTTCAGTGCAATGTTTTATACTTTTTGGTCTCTAAATGTTGCACATCTTTTGAGATTTATCTCTACTTACCATTTCTTTAAAAATTCAATTTCTAATTGCTGATAGACATAAAATTCATATGTTCCATCTTTAATTTTTTAAATTTTAAGTGTTTTATTTATTTTTGAGACAAAGAGAGACAGAGCATGAGTGGGGAGGAAGATAGAGAGAGAAGGAGATACAGAATCCAAAGCAGGCTCCAAGTTCTGAGTTGTCAGCACAGAGCTGAACGTGTGGTGTGGCTCAAACCCACTAACTGTAAGATCATGACCTGAGCCAAAGTTGGATTTTTAGCCGACTGAGCCACCCAGGTACCCCATATTTTGTATCTTGATTATGTAATCTGCAATCTTGTTAATTTCCCCTTTTAGCTTGTTTTGTAATTTCCTTTGGATTTTTTACATAGGTGAACATGATGTTTGTGAATAAAGACATTTTAATTTCTTTCCAATCTGGATGCACTTTATTTCATTCCCCAAGCTTTATTGAGATATAATTAACATAGAAAATTGAATGAGTTGACATTGTACAACATGTTGATTTGATATATTTATATATTGCAATACGATTACAACCATGTTAGTTAATACTTCCATCACCTTAGACAATTATAATTTCCTTTTGTAATGAGAATATTTAAGATTTACTCAGCAACTTAGTGTATAATACAGTACAGTTAACTATAATCCAAATGCTGTGCATTACATCCCCAGAGGTAATCCATTCTCAAAATGGAAGTTTGTATCTTTTGACCAATATCTCCCCATTTTCCCCAACACCCAGCACTGGTGACCACCATTCTACTCACTGTTTCTACAAGTTCAGCTTTTAGATTCCACATATAAGCAATATCATACATAACAAATATTTGTTTTATTATGTCTCAAAATAAATAAGTCCAGTAGTCAATAAAATTGAAAACAGAAAACAGTAGAGAATATCAATGAAACTAAAATCTAGTTCTTTCAAAAGATCCATAAAACTTACAGATTTCTAGCAAGAACAAGAAAATTAACCTACAGTGATTCACTGTGTTTGCACATATTTGCTGAAGACAATATCTATATCCATGATACTTTATATATAGTCTACTTTAGAAACCTAAGTACCCATTTTTTAAATATATATCATAGAGTGGAAGGAAGAGTAAGAGAAGTTGACTTAAAACAACAATGAGATTTGCTTTCCAGCATAACAGCTAGATTGTGCTCCTTCATGACAGAAACTATTTTTGTATTATCTCTTGTAATTAGGTCAAATTTTTGTCTAAGTGATAGAAAAGATTCAACAATATCTGTGCCATGAATTCAATTTTTTAAACTACAAATCATGTTTTTTGCAAATTAAAAAAATCCTTGGAGACAAAATGTACCTAAAGTATTAATAGGCCAGGGTCTCATACATCATGATTCATGTAATGGTAAAAATAAGGTATTTGAAATTTTTCATATTTTGAATAAATTCCTCTTTCACATTGTGGGAAAGGTATTACATATAGAAAGTTGAAGATCTGCTTTTTGTAAAATGGAATATATAGTGTCACAATTTTCTCACATGTTCTGCAACTGAAATAAAGTGTTTTTAATTTACATATTTTTAGCATATGTCTACCTGAAATGTTTGAGAGTGTGTGTGTGTGTGTGTTTGGGGGGAGAGAGAGAGAGAGAGAGAGGGAGAGAGAACACAAGAGATCCATGCCATTTTATAGCTGGCCAAATTTATAACTCAGGTTGTCTTAATAATTGTTAAAGCTGGGGATTGGCAAGATGGCAGAGAAGTAGGGAGCTCCATACTTTCTGTCTGCATCTCTCAAACAAAGAAGGGCTGAAACCAAAGGACACTAAACCACAAGAGTCTTGGAGGAAAAGAGACAGAGTCCACTAAGAAGACAGCCTCATAAGTGTGTGACTGTGAACTGGGGAAGATGAAAATGGGAAGGGACCCAGGGTCATGGAGGGGAGGGAGCTCCCTCTGCAGAAAGCCATGGAAAGGCCATGGAGAGATGAGGGGAAGAGAAAGAGCGACTGAAACTGTGCATAGAACTGTCCCTGGAGAAGAGAAAAACCTCAGCCTGGGACAGAGAGGGATCCTATCATCCCATCGCTAACCACAGGGCATTCAGAGAGAGAGATCCTATCTCTAACTGCGTGCTTTCTTTGGGCTGGGTGCCCCGGTCCCAGTCAGCACGAGGAGGAACTGCTCCCCTGCTCCCCCTACTCGATCCCTGGCTAGGAAGTGGCCTGGCCTGCAGGATTACAGTTTGGGCGGTATCATTAAAGCATGCAGACTAAGATCTGGAAACAAGTGGGGCTTGGGACATAGAACATGGCCCATCCTGGCTACCCCCGTGGCACAGGGAGATCAAACCCAAAAGAGTGATTTGCAATGCTTGGTTCAAGAAGGTACTAGGGCGCCACCATTTTTCTCCCCACAACCTCCAAGGCAGGGCCTTAGGGAGTGGCCAGCAGGACCTACAGCAGAGGCAAGACCTGCCTATGCCAAACCATGCCCATCCATGTTGGAGAGCTGGGTTTTGTTGTTGTTGTTGTTGTTTGTTTGTTTGTTTCTTTGTTTACTGAAGCCCGGGTCAAGATCAAATTGATGCATTGCTGTGATTAACTCTAGATCAATTCTTACTATTCAGATATATTTTCCCTATTCTCATTCTTATCTCTCACATCCACTGGACTGGACACTCTGGTCATTGGTTTCCTTAAACAGTCACATTTAATCCATTTTCTTGATGCATATTCTATACCTCTATTGTTACCTTCCTTTCTCTCTCTCTCTCTGGAATGATCAGACTATCTAGTTTCTCTGGGTAATATTATCTTTGTTTTTTTTCTCCTTGCCTCCTGCCATGTTCTCCTTTTTCTCTCTCTGAATTAAGCTTTTCAGTCTCTCTGTCGGGTCAATGTTCAGTTTTTCTTTCCCCCACCCCTGTCATTTCTCTCTTTGTATGTGCTCTCCATCAGCTCTGCCTTCTCGTGCTGTTTATTTGTAGCTGCGATTTCTGGTTTTATGCTTTTAGACTGCCCTTTGTCTTTTGTTGTTTTTGTTTTGTTTTTGATTTTTTTTCTTTCAGTTTGATTGTTTATTTGATTTGTCTGTGCATTTGCATGCTTTTGTTCTCTGTTTGTCATCTGTTTTCCTTTCCAGGGGTACCTCAAGAAACAAGCCAAAGTACACATGGTGGAGAGTCCCAAATATCACTACAAGTAGGGAAATAAAATAACCAAAGGCACAAGAGAGACCAAGGGACACCATTAAAAGAACACTTCCTCAACAGACAGGCCACGGACAGTGAATGAGCCTCCTTTAATATAGCAGAACTTGCAGGTGCTGAGAGCATAATAAGCTTTTAAAACTGACAAGAGACAGAAAGCAACCCAAAATGACAAAATGGGAGAACTTTCCTCTAAAGACATTTCAGGAAGAAATCACTGCTAAAGAATTGGTCAAAACAGATATAAGCAACACAATGTAGCAAGAATTTAGAACAATAGTTATAAAATTAATCGCTGGGCTTGAAAAAGGCATGGAAAACACCAGAAAAGCTATTGCTATGAAGACTAGGGACCTTAAAAATGGCTGTGATTAATTAAAACTTGCAATGAATGAGGTGCATAGTAAAATGGATGAAGCCACTGCACAGGCTGAAGAGACAGAGAAGAGAATAGGTGAATTAGAAGACATAATTCTGAAAAAGAGGAAGCTGAGGAAAAGATAAATTGACCTAGGAGCATGAAAGGAGAATTCGAGACCTGAGTGATGTAATCAAACAGAATACTATCCTTATCATAGGAATTCCTGAAGAAGAAGAAGAAGAGAGAGAAAAAGGGACTGAAGGGATACTTGAACAAATTATAACCAAGAACTTCCCCAATCTGGGGAAGGAAACAAACATTGAAATCCAAGAGGCAATGAGAACTCCCCTTAGATGTAACTTTGATTGATCTTCTGCATGACATATCATAGTGAAACTGACAAAATGTAAGGAGAAAGAGAGAATTCTAAAAGTAGTTAGGGATAAAAGGGCCCTAACATACAAAAGGAGACCTATCAGGGTAGTTGCAGACTGATCTACTGAAACTTGGCAGGCCAGAAACGAATGGCAGAAAATTTTCAATGTGATGAACAGAAAAAATATGCAGTCAAGACTCCTCTATCCAGCAAGCCTGTCATTCAGATTAGAAGGAGAGATAAAGCTTTTCCTAAATAAACAAAAATTGAAAGAATTCATCACCACTAAACCAGCCCTACAAGAAATCCAAAGAGGGACTCTATGAGGGAAGTGCTGCAAAGAACACAGGTACCAGAGACACCACTACAAGCATGAATCCTACAGAAACCACAATGACTCTAAACCCATATTTTTCAATAATAAGACTGAATGTAAAAGGACTAAATGCTCCAATCAAAAGACATAGGGTATCAGAATGGAAAAAATAAAAATCCGTCTATTTGATGTCTACCAGAGACTCATTATAGACCTGAGGACACCTTCAGATTGAAAGTAAGGGGATGGAGAAATATTTATCATGCCACTAGAAGTCAAAAAAAAGCTGGAGTAGCCATACTTATATCGGACAAAAATGGACTTTAAAGTAAAGGCAGTAACAAGAGATGAAGAAGGGCATTATCTCACAAATACAGGGTTTGTCCATCAGGAATAGCTAACAACTATAAATGTCATTGCACTGAATTCGGGAGCACCCAAATACATAAAACAATTAATCACAAACAAACAATCTTATTGACGAGAATGTGCTAATTACAGGGGACATTAATACTCCACTCACAGTCATGCATAGATCAACTAGACAGAAAACCAATAAAGAAACAATGGACCAGAATGACACATTGGACCAGATGGATCTGACAGATATATTTAGAACTCTGCATCCTCAAGGTATGGAATTCACGTTCTTCTCGAGTGCACATGGTAAATTCTCCAAGTTAGATCACATAGTGGGTCATAAAGCAGCCTTCCATAAATATAAACATATTGAGATCATACCATGCACACTTTCAGATCACAATGCTATGAAATTTGAAATCAATCACAGGAAAAAGTCTGGAAAACCTCCAAAAACATGAAGGTTAAAAACCTCCCTCCTAAAAAACAATTGGGCCAATCAGACAATTAGAGAAGAAATTTAAAAATATGTGGAAACAAATGAAAATGAAAATACAACAATCCAAACTCTTTGGGATGCAGCAAAAGCAGTTCAAAGTGGAAAATACATTTAACGCCAGGAATATTTCAAGAGACTAGAAAAAATGCAAATACAAAATCTAACAGTACACCCAATGAAACTGGAAGCAGAGCAGCAAGAAGACCCTAAACTCAGCAGAAGAAGAGAAATAATAAAGATCAGGGCAGAAATAAACAATATAAAATCCAAAAACACAATTGAACAGATCAATGGAACCAAGAGTTGGGTTTTGGAAAAAATAAACACAAATGATAAACCTCTAGCCAGGCTTCTCAGAAAGAAAAGAGAGAGCACACAAATAGACACAATCACAAATAAAAATGGATTTATTACAACCAATCCCTCAGATATACAAGCAATTATCAGGGAATACGATGAAAAATTATATGCCAAAAACTGGACAACCTAGAAAACTGGACAAATTCCTAAATACACACGCACCACCAAAATTCAAATGAGAAGAGATAGAGAATCTGAACAGACCCATAACTAGCGAAGAAATTGAATCACTTATCAAAAATAACCCAACAAATAAGAGCCCTGGGTCAGATGGATTCTCAGGGGAATTCTACCATACATTTAAATCAGAGTTACAACCCATTCTTCTCAAGCTATTCCAAAAAATAGAAATGGACAGAAAACGTCTGGACTCATTCTACAAAACCAGCATCATTTTGATTTCCAAACCAGACAGAGATCCAGCAAAAAAAAAAAAAAAAAAAAAAAAAAAGAGAATTAGAGGCCAATATCCGTGATGAATACAGATGCAAAAATCCTCAACAAGATACATGCAAATAGAATTCAACAGCATATAAAAAGAATTATCCACCATGTTCAAATGGGATTCATTCCTGGGTTACAGAGCTGGTTCAATATTCGCAAATCAATCAATGTGATACATCACATTAACAAAAGAAAATAATGCAATTGATAGATCCTGTCGAAAGATGCAGAAAAAGCATTTGATAAAATACAGCATCCTTTCATAATAAAGACCTTCGAGAGAGTCAGGAGAGAAGGAACTTATGTAAAAATCATGAAAGCCATTTATGCAAAGCCCATAGCTATTATTATCCTCAATGGGGAAAAGAGCTTTCCCTCTGAGATCAAGAACACGATAGGGATGTGCACTCTCACCACTGTTGTTTAACATAGTGCTGGAAATCCTAGCATCAGCAATCAGACAAGAAAAGGAAAGAAAAGGCATAAGAAATGGCAAAGATGAGGTCAATCTTTCAGTTTTCACATATGACATGGATACTCTACATGGACAGACTCCACCAGAAGCCTACTAGAACTGATCCATGAATTCAGCAAAGTGGCAGGGTACAAAATCAACATACAGAACTCAGTTGTATTTTTATACACCGGTAATGAAGCAACAGAAACAGAAATTTAAAAAACTGATCCCATTCACAGTTGCATGAAAAATCATAAAATTCCTAGGAATAAACCTAACCAAATATGTAAAAGGCCTGTATGCTGAAAACTATAGAAAACTTATGAAGAAAATTGAAGAAGACACAAAGGAACGGAAAAACATTCTGTGCTCATGGATCAGAAGAATAAACATTGTTAAAATGTCATTATTACCTAAGGCAATCTACACATTCAATGCAATCCCAATCAAAATTGCACCAGCATTCTCAAAGCTAGAACAAACTATCCTAAAATTTGTATGGAACCACAAAAGATCCTGAATAGCCAAAGTAACATTGAAGAAGAAAACCAAAAGAGAAGGCATCATAATCCCAGATTTAGCCTCTACTACAAAGCTATCATTATCAAGTCAGGATGGTATTGGCACAAAAACAGACACATAGACCAATGGAATACAATAGAGAACCCAGGATTGGACCTGCCAATGTATGGTCAATTAATCTTTGACAAAGCAGAAAAGGGTATCCAATGGAGAAAAGACAGCCTCTTTAGCAGGTAGTGCTGGGAGAACTGTACAGCAACATGCAAAACAATGAAACTAGACGACTTTCTTACACAATACACAAAAATAAACTCAAAATGAATAGAGGACCTCAATGTGAAACAGGAAACTATCAAAACCCTAGAGGAGAAAGCAGGAAACAACTTCCTTGACCTCAGCAGCAGCAATTTCTTACTTGACACTTGTCCCAAAGGCAAGAGAATCAAGAGCAAACATGAACTATTGGGACCTCCTCAAGATAAAAGCTTCTACAAGTGGAGGAAACAATCAACAAAACTAATAGGCAACTGACGGAATGGGAAAAGGTAGTGGCAAATGACATAGTTGATAATGGGCTAGTATCCAAAACCTATAAGGAATTCACCAAACTCAACACCTGAAAACAAATAATCCAGTGAAGAAAATGGGCAGAAGACATGAATAGACCCTTTTCCAAAGAGGACATACATATGGCCAACAGACACATGAAATGATGCTCAGTGTCACTCGTCATCAGGGAGATACAGATCAAAACCACTCTGAGATACCACCTCACGCCGGTCAGAGTGGTTAAAATGAACAAACTAGGAGACTATAGATGCTGGAGAGGATGTGGAGAAACGGGCACCCTCCTACACTGTTGGTGGCAATAGAACTTCCCTATGACCCAGCAATAGCACTGCTGAGAATTTACCCAAGGGATACAGGAATGCTGATGCATAGGGGCACATGTACTCCAATGTTCATAGCAGAACTGTCAACAATAGCCAAATCATGGAAAGTGCCTAAATTTCAATCAACTGATGAATGGATCAAGGAGATATGGTTTATATATACAATGGAATACTACTTTGCAATGAGAAAGGATGAAATCTGGCCATTTGTAGCAACGTGGATGGAACTCAAGGGTGTTATGCTAAGTGAAATAAGTCAGGCAGAGAAGGATAGATACCATATATTTTCACTTATAAGTGGAATAGGAGAAACTTAACAGAGGACCATATGCGAAGGGAAGGGGAAAAATAGTTGGAGAGAGGGAGGGAGGCAAACCGTGAAAGACTCTTGAATCCTGAAAAAACACTGAGGACTAATGGGTGTGGGGGAGAGGGGTAAGAGGGTGGTTGAAGTAAGAAGGCATTTGTTGGGATGAGCACTGGGTGTTATATGGAAACCAACTTGACAAACTATAAAAGAAAAAAATTTTAAACATGTTCAGAAATTTTTGGGAAAAATAATTGTTAAAGCTGTATTCTTGTTAATTTCAGGCACTAGATTTTGTTGTTCTGTTTGGAATGTTACAGAGATTCTTACCAAATTCATCTTAAATTTGTTTATGTATCTCTTAATATTGTCCACATTATTCTCTTTATATTTCCTTGAACACAACGAATGGCTTTTCATCTTTCTCAGCAACGGGATGGGTGTTGGGGAGTTGGGATGTTCGTTTTTACAGCAAAATGTCTGCCAATAAAAAGTAGAAAGAAATGACAGCAATAGACACTCATCATTTTTCAACCAGTAATTAAATCAGACAATAACCAGGAACAAAACTTAGGCCAAGAGATGAAATTTTGCGGGGAAGGAACAGAATACCCACATGGTATCAAAATATCATGCTTCAGATTGCTTATAAGTCACAGAGGAAAAAAGGTTCCTTTACAATGGAGTGATCTGCCCAACGATACCATAAACAAGTGATCAAACTGAGTAATGCCGAGAGTAGCACTGACAGCTAGAAAAAGTTACTTTTGGAGTTTTCAGATGTGATGTGATGTGAACTACCATCACCTATTTAATATTCTTGCCAAAAATGTTAAACAGAAATCTAATTGAGAGGAAAATATCAGACAAAACCATATTGTGGAAACATTGGAAGCAAAATGCGCCTAGGTTCTTGGAAAATGTCATTGTCATGGATGATTTAGTTGAGGAACTGTTTGGGACTAGAAGATACGGAAGAGACATGACATTTTGTATAACATTTGTATAACTGAATGCAATGCATGATACTTGATTGAACTGTTGGCCCTCAAAAGGATATCACTGGGACAATTGGGGGAAATTTGAATACGGACTGTATATGGACTTATATAATATTATGTCATTGTTAAGTTTCTTCATTATGACAATAGTAATATGGTTAACAGGAGAATATCCTAGTTCTTAGGAGATCCATTCTGAAGTAATTGGATGAAGTGTTTGGAATTTGAGTGCTCAAGCAAAAAGAAAAAAAGGAGGGATAAAGCAGTGAGATAATATGAAATCTAGGTAAAAGAATGCTTACTTTTTAATGTTGTGCATTTTGAAAATATTAAGTTGGGGGAATGGATTACTCATATTTTAGAGTTATACAGTAACATATTCTGAAATAAAATAATTTCTGATATTGAAAATAATCTGGAAGAGAGGGAGGGGAGAAGGTCTATATGAAATGAAATTGGCAATGATTTGTTAATGGTCGCAGTCCAGTGTTGGGGTTCTCTCTCTATTCTGTCTTGAACAGTGTTTCTCAAAGTGTGGTTCCCCCACCAGCAGCATCTGCATCACTAGGGACTTTGTCAGAATAAAAACTCTGGGTCCCATCCCTAATTCATAAATCTGAGACTACATATGTAGATTTCAGCAATCTGTATTCACAAGCACTGTGGCTTATTTGGATTCTGATGCAAGCTAGTATTCAGGACCACAGCTCAAATGAACCTAGAGATTGTCAGTTTGTATACAAACCCTATTGTATATGTTTGAAAATATCCACAGTACAATTTAAGAAAAAATGGAGAAAATAGACATCACAGCTATCTAATAGTGGTTTTAATAATGTTCCATGGCAAAAAATCCAAATGTAATACAAAAACTCCCAGAGGGTAGAAAAGAGAAAATTTCCCCCAACTCAGTCTGAGACAAGAAAACCTTGACCCTAGAACCACCAAAGATAGTATAAGAAAGAAAAACATGAAGTCGATTTCGCTCCTGAACAGAAGATGTAAAACCTAAGAAAATTGTAACAAACTGAACTCACAAGCATCTACCAAAGATGACCCATCCTAGTAATTTTACATGTATCCTAGGAGAACAAAGCTGGATTCATATTTCTAAAAAAACATATACGGAAAGGGGCATGAGAGAGGTTTGTGAATCCTAATATATTCTGTTGCTTCCTCTAGGTGCTAACAGAATGTATATGTTTAATTTTTGAATACTCATTAAGATACACACTTATGATTTTTTGGTCACTTTGTAATTATAAACTTCACTAAATATTTTGAAAAAGCATCTGAGAATAACTGTCACTGTATGAACAGATGAAATGGAGTCTTGATCATTTCAATAGAGCCAAAAAAGTAAAATTCTATATCAATTCATAATTTTTTAGAGAAACGTATTAAACTAGAGATACAAGGGAAGTTCCATAAACTTATAAAGAGAAAGAAAGAAGAAAGAAAGAAGAAAGAAAGAAAGAAAGAAAGAAAGAAAGAAAGAAAGAAAGAAAGAAAGAAAAAAGAAAGAAAGAAAGAAAGACAAAAAAAGAAAGAGAGAAAAGAATATGAGCAGGAAGGAATGACTAAAGGAAGGATTGAGAGAAGGAAAGTAAGGAAGGACAGAAGAAAGTAGGTAGGTAGGTGGGAAGGAGGGAAGGAAGGACAGAAGGAAAACAGTGAAACACAACAAATACATTCTAATATGGAAACGTTGGCAGCATTCTATTTAATATTAGGGACAACCCAAAGAGGTCCAATTTTGGCATGTCTGTTCTACCTTGTAGTGGACATCCTAGCCAGCCAGTAAAGGCTTAAGAAACCTGTAAATTGATTATTGGACTTCTCCTACTCACCGATTCACAGAAAACTGCAGGTGTCTAAAGACAAATTATTAGA
>NC_043717.1:53243891-53245880 GCF_006229205.1 Suricata suricatta
AGTCCTGCAATCGTCCCTTCAGCTCCGGGTTCCGCTGAAGGCCCCACCCACCCCGAAGCCATCTGTCCTTCCCATGCACTAAGCTTTGCCCCTGCCAGGGTCCTGGACCCCACTATTTTGCAGGATCTGTGGCCACAGTGAGGACAGAGTCAAAGGTGGCACACGGCTGGAGGCCCACAGTTGAGCATCTAGAAACAAGGAAGGAGAGACCAGGGGATCAAACCCTCTGGCAGACACATCCTACCAGTACACAGACAGGGCCAGGATTTTGCAGTATCTGGATGTGGGAATCTCAGTGCCCGCTGGCCATTAGTCGTTGTGGCTTGTGAAAATCCTTTCTCCTGTTTGGCCTCCTTTCCTATCTATGTCGTTCTTCTGTACCTGTCCTGAGACACCCATTCTTGCCAGCAGTTTCAAAACTCTCAGGGCAAGAGTGACGAGTGTGGGAAATCACAGGTGTCTGCACTTTCAGCTGCAAAGCACCTGGAGAGATGTGATGACTGTCCCTGTCCAGGGACTGGTTCTCACCTCCATATTCCCCAATCCCCGTGGAACTTGAAGGACCAGCTTGGCTCTTCTCCAGGATGCTTTTTCTAAGGGTCTCTGGACTCTCCCCTGGGTTCTGTGGCCCTCATCCCCATGGCCCGCTATTCTGCGCGACCCTCTATCCCATCAATCGGTTTCACGTGAATAACAGCTTCCATTCCTTGAAGTCCTGCTATGTGGCACAACCTGGCCTGTCCTATTGTCAATGCTCTAGGCTTATGACATTGTCCCCATCAGTACACTGCTAGGGAAAAGGAGGCTTGGAAATGTAATGTCACTTGTCCAAAGTCTCACTAGTAGGAAATGGCAAGGCTGGGAGAACCCTGCCCTTCTGCACTCATCTGAGATGCTGCCTCCTCCCCACATCCTCCTGCTCCTTCCTCCACCTCGTCCTCCTCCACCTCCCACTTCTGGTCCTGCTCCTCTCCTCCCCCTCTTTCTGCTCCTCATCAGTCGCCACTTCCACTTCCTCATTGTATCTCCCACAGCGTCCCCAACCACAAAGGCCTGGCTTGAAATAACAGAAAAGATAGGTAGCTCCGTGGTTTTGTCAATCTACGCACATGCTGGACAGGGCAGTGGTCCTGTGGGTCTTCTTGGAAAAAGAAGTTGTCAGTTGCCTCTTCTAGCCTGCTGGATTCCAAGGTAGAGACAGAGATCTTGGGGCCTGACGAATCAGGAGACCTCCTTGAGTGCTTGCCTGCAGGAGCAGAGAGTGCAGGGTGGAGTGTCAGTACCAGCCCAGCCATGCAGAGGGGACGTGGGATGAGGATAGTAGCCCAGAATGTCAGAGCTGAGAAGCCCTTGAGGACCAGCCAGGTCCTGCTCTTTATTTCCCAACCAGGGAAACTGAGGCGCAAGGAAAAGAAGTATTATTTCCCCGAAGTCATATGGCAGGCTGCAGTAGGGTTGGAGAGGGAAACCATGTCTTCTGGACAAAGAGAAAAGAGTCTGGGCAGAGGGTGAGATGGCTACCTCCTCAGGGCCCCCAGACTCTCCTTACCTCCCTGGGATGTGCACAGAGGGGGGCCTCAAACTGGGAAATGATACTCCTCTTTCAAGCTGGGGAAAGCCAAGGACACTTTCCCCCCTGACCACCCCCCACCACTCTTCCTCTACCCACCCCAAATCTGAGGTCTCACCTCACCATGGACTCCCTGATTGCTCCTTCCCACCACTTGGTAGATCTTATGGATGAAGTTTTATAGGTGGGGCAGCTAAAGCCCCACGGAGTACCGTGGGGAGGCCACATCGAAATTGGGTAGGAGGACTGGTGGCACAACTGTTCGTGCTCCCTGCACCCAAACCCAGATGCTCTCCCTGCCAGAGACACTCACTGACGACTCCTCCTTGAATGGTCAACTTCTGGACATGGCCATGAGCTTTTTGAGGAGAGGTCCCGCTCGTTATCAGTTCTTGAGTCAGGGGCCAATTTAGGCATGC
>NC_043717.1:53245980-53248565 GCF_006229205.1 Suricata suricatta
CCCCTCCCACCCCACCCCCACTCTCAGACACCATACTCACGAGAAGAAGGCACACTTGTGACACTCGCAAGCCTGGAAGGGGCAGGAGTGCTCCTGGTCCTTGATTTGGTCATCGAGGCCGTGGTTGTAGCAGCGGGCACAGCGACTTACAGTTCTTTTGGGGCCAAGTTCGATCCCCCATGGGGCTCCAGTCTCAAGCCCAGTGGGGGAGTCAGAGGGGCAGCAGGGCACAGCAGGCATTTCATTGGGATCCATGGTTCTAGGGCCAGGAGTGGATGTCAGGACGGCCACATGGTCCCCTACCCTCAACGTATTTCTTTCCTCTGCCCTTCACAATCCCCAGCTGAGGTGCCTGGATTCTTCTTCATCCAGCTCACCGCTGAAATCGGATCGCACCCACCCTTCTTGCTCACAAAGCCTCCTTCCCAGGAGGCCCCACTCACGCAAAGCCTCATTCCAGGCAACTCGTGGCATGGTTCCTGTCAAGTTTCAATCCAATCATCATTCTCCTTGCCTACCTCCACTCCAGATAGACCCCATTTTCAGGCATATACATTCACTCTTGTGCCCCCTTCAACGATCCCTGCCCACCCCTTCTCATGTGTCACCCTGTATTCTGCTATACCTAACTATTTTTCCTGGCAACCACTTCCACTGCTGTCTTCCTAACCTCCCGCATTCATTCACTCCCTATTCACGACTCTATGGCTCCTGCACTCAATTCTGTTAATAGTCTCATGCACATCCTACGTTCACATTTCCTCTCACACCCCATTCTGATCTTCCTCTGCACCCCACTGTAATCTTAACCATTCTCTTTTCCCCCCTTAAGCAGACACCCCTTTGCACCCCATGAGATTATATTATGCTGCTGGATCCCAAGGCCCTCTCCTTTGATAATTATGTTTTACTCATCCCTTCAGTTAGTCATTGACTAGATCCTTGTTGAGCCCCCTATGGAATGCCAGACCCTGATATGGTCAACAGCCAACTCCTCACTGCACTAATTGTTTTCTTCCACCAACACGCCCTCTCTGCTTTCATTCAAACCCATGTGTTCCCTCCACAGCCTCCCAACAATCTCCCACGATCCTCTTCACGCTTCAACAGTTATGCTTGGGCACACCTTCCCCGTCCCCCAAACCCAGGGTGTGCCACCTCATCTCCAGGCTGCCCAGTCATTCGCTGCCACTACCACATCGAAATCAAAGGCAGGAGCATATGCGCTGCCTCAGGTTCCAGAGGCCAGGAGTCAGGGGTGTGAGGCGAGGGGTCCTCCCACAGGCGTTCTGAGGTTGTTGGGCAGGGGTGGGGGTGCGGGGGACTGAGTGGGACATCATGAGCAGGCGGAGGGACCCCACTGAGGTGGAGGAGAGGGGAAGGAGTTGGTGATCCAGAGCAGGAGGGAGGGAGGGAAGGAGGGAAGAAGATGTGTGGAGAACGAGGGTCGTATTCCTGATGCCAGCCTGTGGTTACCTCAGGCTCCAGTGGGTCAGAATCCATCTGTAGTGACGGGAGGTGGGAGGGAAGACCGGTTCTCTCTCCCTTTCCCGCCCTTCGCACAAAGGCCAATGAGCTTCCAGCGCTGCCTTCCTCGTCCCACGTCTGTAGCCGGCGACCAGTGAGCTTACAGGTCCACCGGAACTCAGCCACCAAATCCTGCTCCCTCGCCCTCCTCCCACTTCTTGGCACGCAGGCTTTACCAGGCCAGCCAGTGAGTTAACTCCTGAAGTGAAGTGGAGCTTTGTGTTCCCCAAACCTTGTTCCCCAGACTTTTCTCTCTTTGGATGTGAAGTACTACATGCGCGTGCAGTTTTAACTCACGTGTTTGGTATTCATTTACTCATAAAATTCAGCGTGTGTTTTTTACGATTCATCCATATTCGCGTGTCAGGGTTTCTCAATCAGGGGAGCATCATGCATCCCAAAGGAACATTTGGCAGTGCCTGGAGTCAATTCGGTCTGCCTTTGCATGTTGCGGCTTCTGAGCTCCCTGTACGATCCAGAGATAAATTTGTCTCTTTCTGTGCCAAGACTCCAAAATCTTAATTTTTACCTCTCGACAGGACATCTTGATCTATGTATGTAGGGCAAGTCCCCACATCTTTTCCATAATCTTCAGGCATATCGTTCTTGTTCTTCACTTTTTGCCCTTCCCGCATATATGTTAGAAGCAACATGTCCTCTTTCTTCCTTAAGAATTCACTCGCAACAGATTTGGGATGCACTTTCATTGAATCTATGGGTCAGTTACGGGAGAATTGGCTATCTTTATGAAACCCAGCCTTCTTAGTCACTCACATGGCATATCCCTCCATTCATGTGGGTCTTCTTTAACGTTTTAATCTTTTAGTTTAGGGGCGCCTGGGTGGCTCAGTCGGTTAAGCGGCTGACTTCGGCTCAGGTAGTGATCTCGCAGTTGGTGGGTTTGAGCCCCGCATCAGGTTCTGTGCTGACAGCTCAGAGCGTGGAGCCTGCTTCAGATTCTGTGTCTCCCTCTCTCTCTCTGCCCCTCCCTGACTCGTGCTCCATCTCTCTGTCTCAAAAATAATAAGTAAACTATAAAAAATGATCCTTCCTTTAGT
>NC_043717.1:53248665-53254240 GCF_006229205.1 Suricata suricatta
TGTCTTTTCAACTTAGCCTTTTCAACGCATTTCTTTCCTAAACTTTAAGTACATCCTATTAAAGCGTAACCTATCTATGCAAAGCACACAAATCAAAGGGTGTACCTGAACTCACAAAATGACGCACCCATGTATCCACAAGTATATTGAGAAGTAGAACATTGTACAGCCCCTTGCCTGAGGAGCGATTATGCCAACTTTGACTTTGACAGTTTCAACAATTTATGAATGGGATTATAGGGTACATATTGTTTCTCTCTTGGCTTTTTTTTTTTTCACTCAAATGATGTTTGTGAGCAGACGCTTCTTAGTTTGCTGTAGACCCACCTGTTTATTGTTGCTTTTGTTGCTTGTGCTTTGGGTGCCACATCTATAAAAATCATAGCCAAGACCAACGTCAAGGGGATGTTTCCCTATGTTCTCTTCCAGAAGTTTTACCATTTCAGGTCTTATACTTAAGTTTTTATTCTGTTTTGAGTTAAGCTTTGCAGATGGAGCATGATAAGGATCCAATTTCACTCTATTGCATGTGAAATTCCACTTTATTGATTCCTCTTTATTGAGGAGACGGTCTCCTTTTATTGAGGAGGACCATTTATTGAGGAGACTGTCTTTTCTCCTTGACTATTCTTGACTGACTATATATGCGTGTGTTTACATCCATGCTCCCAATTCTGTCCCATAGGTCTATGTGTCTGCTTTGGGGCCAGCACCATATTGTTTTGATTACTATGTGTGTTTTTAAAATAGTTTATTGTCAAGTTGGTTTCCATATAACACCCAGTGCTCTTCCCCACAAGTGCCCTCCTCCATGTCCCTCACTCCCCTTCCCCCTCCCCCTTCCCCTTCAGCCCTCAGTTTGCTTTCAGTATTCAAGAGTCTCTCATGATTTGCCTCCCTCCCTCTCTAACTCTTTTCCCCCTTTCCCCTCCCCATGGTCCTCTGTTAAGTTTCTCCTGTTAGACTTATGAGTGAAAGCATATGGTATCTGTCCTCTTCTTGCCCGACTTATCTCGCTTAGCATGACACCCTCGAGGTCCATCCATGTTGCTACGAATGGCCAGACTTCATTCTTTCTCATGGCCATGTAGTATTCCATTGTATATATAAACCACATCTTCTTGATCCATCCATCAGTTGATGGACATTTAGGCGCTTTCCATGATTTGGCTATTGTTGACAGTGCTGCTATGAACATTGGGGTACATGTGCCCCTATGCATCAGCACTTCTGTATCCCTTGGGTAGATCCCAAGCAGTGCTATTGCTGGGTCATGGGGGAGATCTACTGGTAATTTGTTGAGGAACCTCCACACTGTCTTCCAGAGCGGCTGAACCAGTTTACATTCTCACCAGCAGTGTAGGAGGGTGCCCGTTTCTCCACATCCTCGTCAGCATCTATAGTCTCCTGAGTTGTTCATTTTAGCCACTCTGACCGGCATGAGGTGGTATCTCAGAGTGGTTTTGATCTGTATCTCCCTGATGATGAGTGACGCTGAGCATTGTTTCGTGTGTCTGTTGGCCATCTCCACTTTGGAGAAGTGTCTGTTCAAGTCTTCTGCCCATGTCTTCACTGGTTTTGTAATCAACTTTGAAATAAGGAAGTGTGATATCTCCTGCTTTGCTCCACCTTACTGAGGATTGCTTTGGCTGTTGGTTGCTATGCCACAGCCTTTATGAAAGGCAATGTGACAGTAATGAGCAAGATCACATGTGCTTTCACCCTTTGTTCAGCAATAGTAGTACACCTAGGGATCAAACTCAAAGATATATTGAGAAATATTGCTACAGATTATGTCACAATTCTATTCATTGTGGCTGTGTTCACGACAGCCAGAATAGAAACAACCAAAGTGTGCATCAATAGAAGATTGATTCGCTGACTGAATCATGGTACGTTCACACAATGGCATACTCTACAGCTGTTGAAAGGAATGGGAGATGCCTCGACAGAGCACTATGGAGTGATCTCAAGGATATTTTTTTCCTCAGCTTTACTGAGGCATAATTGTATGTCAAAAAAAAAAACCCCTTCAAACTACATATTAGTCTATACAATCTCATGAGTTTGGGCATATGCTCACATCTGTGTAACCATCTCCATGATCAACATAATAAACATATCCATCACTTCCAGGAGTTTTTCCATGTCCTTTTGTTATTTTGTTTTGGTTTGGTTTTGATCTTGCTTTCTTGTGAGAAGAAAGTTTAACGTGAGATTTACCCTCCTGACATATTTTTATGTGCACAGGGCCTCTTATTCAAAGTGTTTAATATAGTCAAACTTATGGAGACAGACAATAGAATGGTGGTTGCCAGGGGAGGAGGGAAGAGGGGACATGGAGAGCTGTTGTTTAATTGGTATAAAATTACAGTTATTCATGATGTTCTGCAGATCTGCTGTATAACGTAGTGCCTATACATAGCAATGAAGGCCACATCTCTAAGTGAGAAAAGGCAAAGTGGAGGAGTTTATATCGATTATGCAAAATTTATCTAAGGAGGAAGGAGTATATTGGACGTCTGTCTCTCTGATGAGAGATACAGATCTGATGGCCAGGTAATACCAGTTGCCCCATTCCTTGAGCCTTTAAGGACTCCGTTGAATACACCCTTCCCTGAGTTTTGCTTACCCTGGTGCCCCCACCTCTCACTTCTACCCAATGTTGGCTGTCTCTGGGAGTGCATGTTCGCCCACAGACAACTTTTGACAAGTTGCTCAATATTTGCTCCGGATCATTCCATTTTTTCCTTATCAGTTAATACTTGCCCTACATGTTAAGCTGTTCTTTCTCAGAAGCCAGATGTATCAGGCCTTTATGGCCCTGCAGTGTTCGTGTGACCTAGTTTGGGAAAGGTGCCTTTCTGGGCAAGGGTTGAAAGTAGTGGAATGCTGGAAGGGGCTCTTGCTGGAACATAAGAGCAAACTTAATTGTTCAGGAATTTTGCGAGCCAGCTGTTGAACACAGCTGTTTCAAAGACTAAATTCTATAAAGTAGCAATTACATTTCCTACGTTATATTTAAAACAATCATAATGCATACTCAAAACTCATCAATCTCGGTCACTTTTCTTACATCATGAGGTTATGTACATATATTGCATCCGAATGGTGGAAATGCATCTCTTCCCCACTCTGCATTAATTGAGATGAGGTCAGTAGCTTGAAATTGGCAAGTGCTACAGCACAGGGCATGTCCCCCAAAGCACCCCGTCCCCCAGAGAGCGTGTTGTTAAACATTTGCGCGCATACCACTGGTTGAAATTCATCCACTCTGCAGATGCTGCAGATCTGCAGATGTGGTGGATATCCTCAGATCCAACCAGTGCTGTTGTAAAACACATGAGAGTCAAGACCTAACGTACACTATCCTACAAAGTGATGTTTTAAATCTGTGAACTGGAGTAGTACATGACTAAGGATGGTTCACAAAAAAAAGGTTGGGCATTTGACATTTGTGACAAAGTCCTAAGATGCCCACAATATGCCACCGTTAAGAGACTTTTTACAAAGGTATAGAGCCCTGTACGTACATGCGTGCACGTGCGCACGTGCATTTGTCGGGGGTGGGGGAGGATGCATCGATATCACGTCTAAGAGGCTCCCCATAGAAGGGCAGGTAGGACTCAGAAAAGTGAAAGGGTACAGAGAAAGGGGGCTCACTCCTCCCCATCTCCATCACTTTATTTCTCTTCTCCTCCCTCTTCTCATCCCACAACCTTTAACGCCAAATATACTTTCTCCTTTACCAACTCAGCTGTGGGACCGTGGTGCCCCTAGGACACAACTGCATCGCAAGGGTTTAGGCTTTTCCAGGCGACACTGCTTCCTTCCTCTGTGAAGGCGTGGTCTTGTTGATCTAATACGGGGCGAAGAGGGGTTTCGGGATCACTGATTTAAGTAGCAAATCAGGGAAAGAAGGAAAGCGTGAGATGGACATCAGTCTTGCCCTATGTGCTGAGTGACTTTGCAGGTTTATCTGGCATTAGATAAGGGATATAAAAAGCCTGACTTCTCAAGGCCTGGAACAAGAAAGCATAAGTTGTCATCAGATGTCAGCACCATCAGTCATCTTGGGTAAAAATGAGCGAGGCAAGGAAGAAGGGAGAAAACCCGATGGGAAATAGTCAGCGACCGGGCATATCCAGTCGAGCTTTCCGTCTTCCGGGCGGGGTCTCCAGGTCCTCCTTCGTTTGGAACGTCAGCAGAGGACTGAGAAACGAGGTAAGATCTGATCGACTACTACATATTGTTAGGAAACAAAGGGACAGTTTTTGAAAGACACTTCTCACTGGATGTCTGCTGCTTCAAGTTTTGAACCTTTCACTCAATGGTATATGTAGATAGATACACCATCAAGATGTGGGAAAAGTAATGAGAGACTGATGAGCTATGAGTAGGTATTATGAGTGTTTCCAATATAAAGCAGGTAATGTGATTTCTACTTTATAGAATGTACTCTTTAAAATTTATGAACTTATTAGCTAATTTAGGGCCTGGCAAAGAGAAAGGAGTCTTCCCCCATCCATCTTTGGCTGTAAATTTCCTCTAAAACACTTGTGCAACTTACTTGTACTCATACAGTGTGTTTCCTCATAGGTAAAGGGGTGGTAATAATGCTTAGCTCAGAGAGCTGCTGTGAGGCTATATGTGTTTAGCATACAGTGGGCACAAAATAAATAAATGATAATGATTCTTCTGCGTATTTCATAGGTCCTTCAAAAGCAGGCTCTGGGTCTAATTCATGTCCCCTGGTTGCCAGGGCCAGTATCTCCCACTGTACATTACACATTGGACTAGAATCGAACTGGCATTCACTTGGTCATACTTGGCCTGAATGGATGTTTTCTTTGGCTCAATGTTTTACAATTGAGATATTTTACATAGAATCTAGAAATCCATCTTCTCTTGAAAAATCAGGAGATGTGGCAATGAGGAGTCCACATCCATACATGACAACAATTGGCTGGAGCCAGGTGACAGCTGGCCTCTTAGGTAGAGCATGCACTGTCAGTTGGCCTGCTCTGCTCATTCATAAGACTTGCTTGACCCTGCAGACAACTCAACCTGGGACTCTCTGGCCAGCTGGAAACAGTCTATGCCAGGCAGAAGGTAGGCACTTATTTTAAATGAGTAAAAAACCCTTACCCCCTTCCTTTTTTCACTACCATTTTCTTGCCTTGACATGCTAAGCAAGCCCAGTTATTGAGTAAGGTGATTCTCACTTAGAAAAGTAAATTGAACAAGTCTATTAGAGTCAGGAGAGTCTATGTTATACTGTGGTAGCAAACAACTCCTATATCTCAGTGCCATACAACAAGAGTTTATTATTTGTTCACACACACAAAATAAAAACACCCTTATATTTTGACAAGCATGGATACATACATGAGTGCATGGGTATGTTTGCAATCATGAGTCAAAAGGAAACTGTGGCATATGAACATATGACCTCCCACAGAATCCTATTTAGAGACGGATCAGCTTAGACCCCATGAAGCTGTTCTCATAAGAGTCGTAAAAAGGCACCAGAATCTAAGCATTGATGGAATATGGTACAAGAATATCCACTCTC
>NC_043717.1:53254340-53259918 GCF_006229205.1 Suricata suricatta
ACAAATAAATTTCTACAATGAAAAGATAATAAAAAGTTTCTGCACACCAACATGACTGATCAACAAAATGAAAAGGCAACCTACAGAATGTGAGAAAATAAAAAACTACTACAAGTCAACAGAAGGAAAGCAAACAATCCAGATAAAAAAGGAAACAAAGGACACGAATAGGAATTTTTCGTGATTACTTTTGTCCATTGTTCTCTTGGGGTCAGAGGACTTCCTCTGTATGATTCAACTCCTGTGAAAATGTGCAGATTTTCTTTGTGACCCAATATCTGATCAATTTTTCCTAATGTTTGTGTGTGTGTATGTATGTATTTGAATCTGTTTGTGTGTGTGTGTGTGTGTGTGTGTGCACGTAATGGATGCACATTCTACATTTTGTGGGTGTGGTGTTTTTAAAGTCTCATTGTTTCATATTTGCTAATCATGTTCAAATCATCTATATCTTTATTGATTTTTTTGTCTTTCATCAATTACTGAGAGCAATGTAATATTCAACCACAATGATTGCAGTTCTGTGAATTTCTCATTGAAGGTCTGTCGATTTGTACATTTTGTATTTTTGACTATGTCATTCCTTGTATGCCAGTTTCAATTTTATACCTTCCTGGTACATTGTGTCATTCTGAAGTCTTTTTTCTATCATAATCCATTTTGCTTAATGTCCTTTTAGCTTCATATCATTAGAACTAATCCAGCATGGTATGTCTGTCATTTTATATCCTTTTAATTGCAAACTTTCTGTGTATGCTTATGTTGTAAAGTGTGTCTCCTGTGACGTGCATATAATTTGACTTTCCTTTTTTGGTCCAGTCTGATTGCGTTTTCTTTTTTAACTACTTTTACATTTCATGTATTTACTGTCTCTTTTGTCTATTTTCCATTTTCTCCACCTCTTCCTGTTTCTACCATCCCCCCACTCTATCCTCGCTTTCTTTTGGATTAATTATTGTGTTGTTTTGACATCCCAGATTTCCTGTCTATTTGTTTGTTATTATGAACACTATTTTTTGTGGTTACCCTAAAAATTACCTTGTGCCTCCTTAACTTATGAACATCTGACTTTCATACTTGTACCATCCTCTTGGACAATACAAGATCTTAAAACATTTTATCTTTATTTCTCTCCTTCATTTCATGGCATCTTATAATATATTTAAATTATACATAACACCCCAAGATATTATTACTATTGTTATTATTATTATTTTATACAGTTGTGTCTATTTAGAATTACTATAATAATTTTTGCTCTTTTTTCCTTCTTGCATTCAGCAATTGCACTTGGTTTCATTTTCCTTCTAGACTTTCAAATTTTCTGTAGTATGAAGGTGGTTTCTTATTGTTTGGTATTTCCCTGATTACCAGTCGGGGTGAATGTGCTTTCACACGTTTTGGCAGTTTGTGTTGCCCCATTTGTGAATTTCCTATGAATTGCCTCTGTGAAATACTGGATGCCCAAACTGAGGAACATGGGAGTGTTAAAGAGTAAATTTAAGCATCAGCAGAAAATATCAGGATGGCTGTGGAACCAGACTGTGTTCTTTCCTGCAGGTGTGGTTGAGCTGGTAAGAGTATAGATCTAGGATTTGTGGGTCTGGGATAAGGGGCTGGGCAGGTAGTCATGGGTCCCTGGGTCCCAAATGGTGATGATGTGGCCACATGGTCAAGATGAGGAGGTCTGAGATGGAGCTGTAACGTGGAAGTCACGGTGATAAGGGAGCCTGTGAGGGCAGCATGGTGGAATCTGACAGCTGTTGGGTCATAGAAGAAGGCAGCCAGTTGTCTGGTAGGCTCCTTATCTCTGTGCTCCTGGCCAATCAGAGCACTCAACAGAAGAGGGAAACAATGCATAAGTAAAGCAGAGCCTGCGGACTCAGTTTCCTGGATGATCAAAGTCTGTCACTAGGCTGACTGAACTCGTGTGCCTCCTTCCAGTTGCCACAATTGAATATTATCGATTTCTCCCATCAGAGGCCCAAAACGCATTGTTGTCACTCCTTTTACAATATTAGCAGTTGTTGGTGATCATTGACTAGATCCATGAGATTCATTAGAAGTTGTGTATTTCTCGGGGCACCTGGGTGGCTCAGTCGGTTAAGCCTCCGGCTTCGGCTCAGGTCAGATCTCACGTTCGTGGGTTCGAGCCCCGCGTCAGGCTCTGTGCTGACCGCTAGCTCAGAGCCTGGAGCCTGCTTCCGGTTCTGTGTCTCCCTCACTCTCTGACCCTCCTCCTCTCATACTCTGTCTCTCTCTGTATCAAAAATAAATAAAACATTAAAAAAAAAGAAGTTGTGTATTTCTCATATTCTCTCTTGATCATCCTGAAGGACACTTGAGTAAAACAAATGCCCAGTCTTCTACATTATTTATCAGTTATCAAAATTATGGGTTCATTTCCTAGCATTCCCCATTGGTGGACAATTATTTTTTTAATGGTGTGCCTTTTAAATGTGTTTCACGTCATTAGAGTTATTATCTTTACCGATGTTCACATTATCTCATCTTTGGTAAGGTGGATATGTCCTTTTGACACAGTCTTGGTAGTTCTGGTGGCTTTCTTTCTACTGCTGTGACAAAGTATTCCAGGCTCACTTTGTGCTTTTCTTCTTCCAGATTTGGAATCAGTCATTTCTCCAAGTTTCTTTGGCTACTTTTAGTGGGAAATGATATTGGGATATCACAGTCTTGGCAATACTTGTGTTCATTGCTACCAGACTTGTCATTGTTTCTAGGCCCTTTGCATTGGATTCTGGCTGCCATCACCCACCTCAGGCCCTTTTTGCTGTGATGAACAGTTTGGACCCACCATTCTCTCCACTTTGCAAAGACTCTTGGCTTCTGCATCCTTACAGCTTAGAGGGGAGATGTGCTCCCTTTGCCAGCCCTGGTCCCACAGGATCCTCACTGGTTGTCTCACTGCAATTGCTCTTGTTCCTCCTCTCTCTGCATCCCTATCCTTTTATCCAGCTGCTGTTAAGGTAATCCCAGTTTCCTGCACAACAAAAGTGTCACTGTTTTGTTTGGAGCATGGAGAATCCTGTGAACTAAGGGGCTTGACAGAGGAAATGGTGATTTTTGTGGGCAACTTCCCCTCAGACCTGAAGGGCAGTGGGCACTCAGGACATGGAGTCCTTGGCATCCTCACAGGACTCTGGAAAAAGGCTCTTTAGGAAAGGCTTATCAGGTGTCCCAACCCCTCCTAACCCTGCCCCATCCTTAGGGAGACCTCCGACCGGCCCCTAAGAATGGTGACTTCTAGAGAGTATCTAGAAAGCACAGACAACCCTTATTCCTTATCTAGGGAGAGGTTTTTTTTTCTTTTGGCTTTTTTACAACAGGAAAATGGAGCCTCTGGCTTCCAGGTCAGTACCTCCTCAGACTGAGGAAATAAAGTTCCGATCCCAGCAGAGCCGTCCTACACTGGTAAACTCACCAGGAGAAGGGCCACTGGAAAAGGGGTCAGCTGATCAGCTTTTAAATCATATCTTTAACCATTCACTATCGTTTTGTCTTAAATTTTTTTGTTTTATTTTATATTTGAGAGAGAGACACACAGAGAGAGAGAGAGAGAGAGAGAGAGAGAGAGAGAGACCAAGCACAAGCAAGGGAGGGGCAGAAGCACAAGCAAGGGAGGGGCAGAGAGATGGAGACAGGATCTGAAGCAGGCTTCAGGCTCTAAGCTGTCAGCACTGAGCCCAAGGCGGGGCTTGGAGTCAGGAGCAGTGAGATCATGACCTGGGCCGAAGTCGGACACTTAACCCACTGAGCCAAGAGGTGGCCCACCTTTCATTATCCTTGTAACCTTGGGCTGGGCACCTAGCTCTCCTGATTTTACTTCTAATAAGTTTGGGAAGCAGTCATGGCATCACTTATGTACAAATGTAGAGTCAGAGGTCCAGTAGTGACCCCTGGTTATTTTGTTCTTTTTAACACAAGGATCCCCTACTTCAAATGCTGAAGGTCAGTCCTCATGTGGGGAAATTTATTATTTTGCATCTTTGTATTTTGTGTATCCCTTGAGGAATTTTTGAAGATATAATTGCTTTTACTATTTTTGTGTTTTAACCTCCATACTGGCTTTCTGAGTGTTGATCTACTATCTTTGCTATATGTTTGCTTATGCTTATGAACATTTTTCCTTTCATAATTTGCTTACTTCTACTTATGGCCTTCTCTTTCCACTTAAAGACGTCCCTTTATCATTGTTTTGTAAGGCTGGTCAAGTGATGATGAATCCCTCCATTATTTGTCTGGAAAACTTTTCGTCACTTCTTCAGTTCTGAATGATATCCTTGCTGGGTAGGGCATTCTTCATGGGAGGTTTTGTCCCTCCAGCACTTTGAGTATATCATGCCACTCCTTTATGGCCTGCAACGGTTCTGCTGAAAAATCAGCTGATAGCCTTATGGAATTTCCTTTGTATGTAACTGTTTCCTCTTTGCTGCTTTAAATTTTTCTTTCCCATTACTTTTTGCCTTTTTTATTATTATTTATCTTTGTGCAGACTTCCTTGGATTCATCTAGTAATGCAACATTGTATTGATTAAACTATACACCTTCTAAACAACAATGCATGTTTCACAAGAACACATACAAGGAAAACTGAACAGAAAACTTTTGAGACTGTTTTATAGCTGTTGGAAGAGAATGATAATATGAATAAAAGGGAATCACTGAATGAAGAAAATAAAAGACAGATCTTGTGAAGATCAAAGGAAATAATTTGCTAGTAACCTAGGAGTTTGTTTAACTTAATGTTCAGCTTTTGAATTGATGAACCAAGCAAACAAAAAAAAATCAAAATAATGAATGGAACGTAAATATACGTTGACAAAAGCCTTGAAGAAAACACAGCAAAATGATAATTGTGTGTACCTTGGCTAAAGAGCTTGCCATGGAGTAGGTGTTCAGTGGAGGACTATTTTTTTCTCTCATTTTTTAATTGTTTTCATTGAGAATGCACACAGTGTACATATGTGTAAATAAGACAACTTTGAAAACCCCAAATGAGAAAAAAAACTAGCGGTAGTTATTGTTAGGAGCCCTCAAACACCAAGACTTTTTCCTTTCCCTTCTTGGGGGAGTCTCTGAGATTTTGACAGAACTTGCTCATCCTGGCATTTATAAGAATTTAAAGAAATTCCTGGCAAAATGAGGAAGTTAAAAAATAAAAGCCCAGGGGCACCTGGGTTGCTCAGTCAGTTGAGCATCCGATTTCAGCTCAGGTCACGCATGATCTCACAGTCTGTGGGTTTAAACCCTGCGTTGGGCTCTGTGCTGACATGTTGGAGCCTGGAGCCTGTTTCAGATTCTGTGTCTCCCTCTCTCTCTGCCCCTTCCCTGCTCACTCTCCGTCTCTGTCTCTCTCTCAAAAATAAAATACAGACATAAAAAAATTTTTAATAAAAGTTAAAAAAAATAAGTGCCCAGTATTGTGTGAGACAGTCAGATATGAAAACTTTGGCCTTGCATAGAGAGGTACAAGCTGCAAGCTAAAGTATGCATTTGAAATTTCAATAGTATCATCCATACCACACAAACACACACACACACACACACACACACACAC
>NC_043717.1:53260018-53261727 GCF_006229205.1 Suricata suricatta
CCGTGGGGCTTTAGCTGCCCCACCTATAAAACTTCATCCATAAGATCTACCAAGTGGTGGGAAGGAGCAATCAGGGAGTCCATGGTGAGGTGAGACCTCAGATTTGGGGTGGGTAGAGGTAGAGTGGTGGGGGGTGGTCAGCGGGGAAAGTGTCCTTGGCTTTCCCCAGCTTGAAAGAGGAGTATCATTTCCCAGTTTGAGGCCCACCTCTGTGCACATCCCAGGGAGGTAAGGAGAGTCTGGGGGCTCTGAGGAGGTTCCCATCTCAGCCTCTGCCCAGACTCTTTTCTCTTTGTCCAGAAGACATGGTTTCCCTCTCCAACCCTACTGCAGCCTGCCATATGACTTCGGGGAAATAATACTTCTTTTCTTGGACCTCAGTTTCCCCGGTTGGGAAATAAAGAGCAGGACCTGGCTGGTCCTCAAGGTCTCCTCAGTTCTGACATTCTGGGCTACTATCCTCATCCCACAACATACCCACGTCCCCTCTCTGTGGCTGGGCTGGTACTGACACTCCACCCTGCACTCTCTGCTCCTGCAGGCAAGCACCCAAGGAGGTCTCATGATTGGTCAGGCCCCAAAATCTCTGTCTCTACCTTGGACTCCAGCAGCCTAGAAGATGCAACGGACAACTTCTTTTTCCAAGAAGACCCACAGGACCACTGCCCTGTCCAGCATGTGCGTAAATTGACAAAGACCACGGAGCTAGCTATCTATTGTGTTATTTCAAGCCAGGCCTTTGTGGTTGGGGATGCTGTGGGAGATACAACGAGGAAGTGGAAGTGGGGACTGATGAGGAGCAAAAGGAGGGGGAGGAGAGGAGCAGGACCAGAAGTGGGAGGTGGAGGAGGACGAGGTGGAGGAAGGAGCAGGAGGATGGGGGGAGGAGGCAGCATCTCAGATGAGTGCAGAAGGGAAGGGTTCTCTCAGCCTTGTCATTTCCTACTAGTGAGTCTTTGGACAAGTGACATTACATGTCCAAGCCTCCTTTTCCCTAGCAGTGTACTGATGGGGACAATATCATAAGCCTAGAGCATTGACAACAGGCCAGGCCAGGTTGTGCCACATAGCAGGACTTCAAGGAATGGAAGCTGTTATTCACGTGAAACCGATTGATGGGATAGAGGGTCCCGCAGAATAGCGGGCCATGGGGATGAGGGCCACAGAACCCAGGGAGCGTCCAGAGGCCCTTAGAAAGAGCATCCTGGAGAAGAGCCAAGCTGGTCCTTCAAGTTCCACGGGGATTGGGGAATATGGAGGTGAGAACCAGTCCCTGGACAGGGACAGTCATCACATCTCTCCAGGTGCTTTGCAGCTGAAAGTGCAGACACCTGTGATTTCCCACACTCGTCACTCTTGCCCTGAGAGTTTTGAAACTGCTGGCAGGAATGGGTGTCTCCGGAAAGCTATAGAAGAAGGACATAGATAGGAAAGGGGGCCAAACAGGAGAAAGGATTTTCACAAGCCACAACGACTAATGGCCAGCGGGCACTCAGATTCCCACATCCAGATACTGCAAAATCCTGGCCCTGTCTGTGTGCTGGTAGGATGTGTCTGCCAGAGGGTTTGATCCCCTGGTCTCTCCTTCCTTGTTTCTAGATGCTCAACCCTGGGCCTCCAGCCGTGTGCCACCTTTGACTCTGTCCTCACTGTGGCCACAGATCCTGGAAAATAGTGGGGTCCAGGACCCTGGCAGGGGCAAAGCTTAG
>NC_043717.1:53262227-53267002 GCF_006229205.1 Suricata suricatta
ATATATATATATATATATATATATATATATATATATATATATATATATATATATATATATATGCAGTATATGGAGTATTACTCAGCAATCAAAAGGAATGAAACCTTGCCATTTGCAACTTTATGGATGGAACTAGATTGTGTCATGATAAGCAAAATTAGTCAGAGAAAGATAAATGTCATATGACTTCACTTATATGAGGAATTTAAGATACAAAACAGTGTGGTTTTTGGTCTAACAGGATAACAGGAGAAAACTAATGGAGGACCATGGGGAGGGGATGGGGGAAAGAGAGTTGGGGAGAGAGAGGGATGCAAAACATGAGAGACTATTAAATACTGAAAACGAACCCATGGTTGAAGGGGGAGGGGGTGGGGGAAGGGAGGTGGTGGTCATGGAGGAGGGCACTTGTGGGGAAGAGCACTGGGTGTTATATGGAAACAAATTTGACAATAAACTATTAAAACAAAGATACAAAACAGAAAAACAAAAGAGAAGGGAAGTAAAATTAATATAAAGACAAGGAGAAGACAAAACATGCAATACTCTTCAATATGGTGAACAGAGTGTTGTGGAGGGGTTGTGGGTTGGGAGATAGCCTAAATGTGCAAGGGGCATTAGGGAGGACACTTGTTGGGATGAGAATTGGGTGTTATACATAGGGGATGAGTCACTGGAATCTACTCCTGAAATTATAATAGCAGTATATGCTAACTAACTTGGATATAAACTAATAAATAAATGAATAATTTGTTAAGTTTCCAATTTAATTTAATTTTTTTGTTTCAAGATTTTATTTAAATTCTCCTTAAGTAACATATATTGAAATATTGGTTTCAGATTAGAATTCAGGGATTTATTACTTACCTATAATACCAGTGCTCATCACAGCAAGAGCCCACTTTAATACCCATCACCCATTTAGCCCATGCCCCAGCCTCCTCCTGTTCATCAACCATCAGTTTGTTCTCTATCATTAAGAGTCTCTTACCATTTGCCTCACTCTTTTTCCCCCATACTCTATTTTCACCTGATTTGTTTCTTTTTTTTCATATAGTTTCTTGTCAAGTTGGTTTCCATATAACACCCAGTGCTCTTCCCCACAAGTGCCCTCCTCCATGACCACCACCTCCTTTCTCCTTTCCCCCTTCCCCTTCTGCCATCAGTTCTTTTTCTGTATTCAAGAGTCTCTCATGATTTGCCTCCCTCCCTCTCCCTGACTCTTCTCCCCCCTTCCCCTCCCCATGGTCCTCTGTTAGGTTTCTCCTGTTAGACCTATAAGTGAAAACATATGATATCTATCCTTTTCTTGCCTGACTTTTTTCGCATAGCATGACACCCTCAAGGTCCATCCACTTTCTTACAAATGGCCAGATTTCATTCTTTCTCGTTGCCATGTAGTATTCCATTGTATTGATAAATCACATCTTCTTGATCCATTCATCAGTTGATGGACATTTAGGCTCTTTCCATAATTTGGCTATCAGTGAAAGTGCTGCTATGAACATTGGGGTACATGTGCCCCTATGCATCAGCACTTCTGTATCTCTCGGTAAAATGCCTAGCACTGCTATTGCTGGGAGTTCTACTAGAACAGGGGAGTTCTATTGTTAATTTTTTGAGGAACTTCCACACTGTTTTCCAGAGAGGCTGCACCAGTTTACTTTCCTACCAAAAAAGTAAGAGCCTGCCTGTTTCTATACATCCTTGCCAGCATCTATATATATCAGAACACCTTTATCTCTCCTTGTATTTTGAATGACAGGCTTTCTGGGTAAATGATTCCTGGCTGCATATTTTTTCTTCTCATCACATTGAAGATGTCCTGCCATTCCTTTCTGGTCTGCCAAGTTTCAGAAGATCAGTCTGTAACCACTCTGTTAGGTTTCCCTTTGTATGTGAGGGCCCTTATATCCCTAACTGCTTTCAGAATTCTCTCTATCTTTATATTTTTCCAGTTTCACTATTATATCTCGTGCTGAAGGTTGATTCAAGTAACATCTTAGGGGAGTTCTCTGTGCCTCTTGGATTTCCCTGTCTATTTCTTTTCCCAGATTGGCGAATTTCTCAGCTGTAATTTGATTAAGCATCCCATAAGAACCTTTTTCTGTTTCTTCTTCAGGAACTCATATGATACGGTTATTGTTCTGTTTGATTGTATCACTCAGGTCTCGAATTCTCCTTTTTTGCTCCTGTATCAATTTCTCTCTCTTTTTTCTCTGCTTCCTCTTTTGCTATAACTATGCCTTCCAATTAACCTATTCTACTCTCTGCCTCTTCAATCCGTGCAGTGGCTGCCTCCATCTTATGATGCACCTCATTTATAACCTTTTTTTTTTAACTTGTCACAGCTATTTTGAAGGTCCTTAGCCTTTGTATCAATAGCTTCTCTGGTGCATTTTTCTTTTTTTTTTTTATAATAGTTTATTGTCAAATTGGTTCCCATATAATACCTGGTGCTTCTCCCCACAAGTGCCCCCCTCCATGACCATCACCCCCTTCGCCCCTCCCCCTCCCCTTCCAGCCCTTGGTTCGTTTTCAGTATTCAATAGTCTCTCATGGTTTGTGTCCCTCTCTCTCTCCAACTCTCTTTCCCCCTTCCCCTCCCTATGACCCTCTGTTAGGTTTCTCCCATTAAACCTTTGAGTGCAAACATATGGTATTTGTCCTTATCTGCTTGACTTATTTCACTTAGCATGACACCCTCGAGGTCCATCCACTTTGCTACAAATGGCCATATTTCATTCTTTCTCATTGCCAGGTAGTACTCCATTGTACATATATATACCACATCTTCTTGATCCATTCATCAGTTGATGGACATTTAGGCTCTTTCCATGATTTGGCTATTGTTGAAAGCGCCGCTATGAACATTGGGGTACATGTGCTCCTATGCATCAGCGCTTCTGTATCCCTTGGATAAATCCCTAGCAGTGCTATTGATGGGTCATAGGGGAGTTCCACTGACAGTTTTTTGAGGAACCTCCATACTGTTTCCCAGAGCAGCTGCACCAGTTTACATTTCCACCAACACCGTTTTTCCAGACCCTCGCCAGCACCTACAGTCTCATGATTTGTTCATTTTAGCCACTCTGACCAGTGTCAGGTGATATCTCATTGTAGTTTTGATTTGTATTTCCTTGATGATGAGTGATGCTGAGCATCTTTTCATGTGCCTGTTGGCCACCTGGATGTCCTCTTTGAGGAAGTGTCTGTTCAGTCCTTCTGCCCATTTCTTCACTGGATTATCCGTTTTTTGGAGTATGGAGCTTCGTGAGTTCCTTGTAGATTTTGGATACTAACCCTTTATCTGATATGCCATTTGCCGCTATCTTTTCCCATTCTGTCGGTTGCCTGCTAGTTGTTTTTTTTTTTCCTTTGCCATGCAGAAGCTTTTGATGCTGATGAGGTCCCAATACTTCATTTTTGTTTTGATTCTCTTTCCTTTGAGGATATGTTGAGGAAGAAATTGCTGTGATTGAGATCAAGGAGGCTATTTCCTGCTTTCTCCTCTAGGGTTTTTTTCCCACATAATATTTTATTGTCAAATTGTTTTCCATACAACACCCAGTGCTCTTCCCCATAAGTGCCCTCTACCATCACCACCACCTCTTTCCCCCCTCCCCCTTCCCCTTCAACTCTCAGTTCATTTTCAGCATTCAATAGTCTCTCAAGTTTTGCATCCCTCTCTCTCCCCAACTCTCTCTCCCTCCTCCGCTCCCCCTGGTTCTCCATTAGGTCTCTCCTGTTTTCCTGCTAGACCTATGAATGCAAACATATGGTTTCTGTCCTTCTCTGCCTGGCTCACTTCACTCAGCATGACACCTTCAAGGTCCTTCCACTTTCCTACAAAGGGCCATATGTCATTCCCTCTCATTGCCACGTAGTACTCCATCGTGTATATATACCACATCTTCCTGATCCACTCATCAGGTGATGGACATTTAGGCTCTTTCCATGTTTTGGCTATTGTTGACATTGCTGCTATGAACATTGGGGTACATGTGCTCCTATGCATCATCATTTCTGTCTCTCTTGGGTAAATCCCCAGCAATGCTATTGCTGGGTCATAAGGGAGTTCTATCGATAGTTTTTTGAGGAACCTCCACACTGTTTTCCAGAGCGGCTGCACCAGTTTACATTGCCACCAACAGTGTAGGATGGTGCCCAACTCTCCACACCCTCGCCTGCATCTATAATCTCTTGATTTGTTCATTTTAGCCACTCTGACTGGTGTGAGGTGATATTTCAGTGTGGTTTTGATTTGTGTTTCCCTGATGATGAGTGATGTTGAGCATCGTTTTATGTGTCTGTAGGCCATCTGGATGTCCTCTTTGGAGAAGTGTCTGTTCATATCTTCTGCCCATTTCTTCACTGGATTATTTGATTTGTGAGTGTGAAGTTTGGTGAATTCCTTGTACATTTTCGATATTAGCCCTCTATCTGATATGTCATTTGCAACTATCTTTTCCCATTCTGTCAGTTGCCTATTAGTTTTCTTAATTGTTTCCTTTGCCTTGCAGAAGCTTTTTATCTTGATGAAGTCCCAAGGGTTCAGTTTTGCTTTAATTTCCCTTGCCATTGAGCATGTGTCGAGTAGGAGATTGCTGCGGTGGAGGTCTAGGAGGTTTTTTCCTACTTTCTCCTCCAGGGTTTTGATGGTTTCCTGTCTCACATTCAGGTCCTTCAGCCATTTTGAGTTTATTTTTGTGTATGGTGTAAGAGAGTGGTCCATTATCATTCTTCTGCATGTTGCTGTCCAGTTCTCCCAGCAC
>NC_043717.1:53267102-53270471 GCF_006229205.1 Suricata suricatta
TCAACCACCACTATCCCCAGCTAGGAGCTATGGGATCCTGACCTACTGTGTGTCAGCACACCCTCTTAAGGATGGGAATTCTGTACTTGAAGTCCCATACCCAGAAGAGCGAAAACATTAAGGGGTCAGGGTTCCTGGGTGTCATGGTTGCCTAGAGACAGTTGCACCACCACTTGCTGTCCAATCTCATCCGATATTACACACCACTGGGGAATTATTTCTACTAATAGAAAACAATGGTGGTGGGGCACCTGGGTGGCTCAGTCGGTTGAGCGCCCGGCTTTGGCTCAGGTCATGATCTCAGGGTTCGTGGGTTCGAGCGCTGCATCGGACTTTGTGCTGACAGCTAGCTCAGAGCCTGGAGCCTGCTTCGGATTGTGTGTCTCCCGCTCTCTCTGACCCTCCCCTGCTTGCACTATCTCTCTCAAAATAAATAAAAAAAATTTAAAAAATTAAAAACAAATAAATAAAAAGGCATAGAATCCCTTTCTGTTGAGATCAAAGAAATAAAATGTAGTCAGAATGAAATTAGGAAAGGTATCCCTTGAGCTGGAGTCTTGAATGGATGTCATGGGGGGAAAGGATGTATGAAGTAGAACAGCAAATCAGTGACATAGAGCACAAACTTATGGAGAATAATGAAGCAGAAAAAAGAGGGAAACTAAGGCAAAGGAGCATGATATAAGAATTAGAGATCTCAATGACTCATCAAAAAGGAATAATGTCTTAATTCTAGGAGTCAAAGAAGATGAAGAGAGAGAAAAGCTGTAGAAGGCTTATGAAAGCAAATCATAGTGGAAAGGTTTCCTACTTGGGGGAAGACACAGACTTCAAAATCCAGGAAACAGAGAATTTACATCAGATAGAACAAAAATTGACTATCAGCAAGGCGTATATACACCAATTAAATGAGCAACCGGGAAGAAATGGAAAAACTCCTAGAAACATATAAGGTACCAAACCTGGAACAAGAAAAAATAGAAAATTTGAAAAGACCTGTAACCAGTAAAGAAATCAAAATAGTAATAAAAAATCTCCCCCCAAATGAGTCCAGATGCAGATGGCTTTCCTGGAGAATTCTATCAAACATTTAAAGAAGACTTAATACCTATTCTTTTGAAGCTGTTCCAAAAAATATAAATAGAGGGACAACTTCCAAACCCATTTTATGAAGCCAGCATTACCTTGATTCCAAAGGCAGACAAAGACCCCACTAAAAAGGAGAACTAGAAACCAATTTCACTGATGAAAATGGATGCAAAAATCAACAAGATACTAGCCAACCAGATCCAACAATACATTAAAAGAATTATTCACCATGACCAAGTGGTATTTATACCTGGGATGCAAGGCTGGTTCAATATCCCCAAAACAATCAATGTGATACATCACACCAATAAAAGAAAGGACAAGAACCACATGATCCTCTCAATGGATGCAGAAGAAGCAATTGACAAAATTCGGCATTCTTTACTGATAAAACCCATCAAGAATGTAAGGATAGAAAGATTGTACCTCGAGATCTTAAAAGACCCACCACTAATATACTCAAGAAAAAGTGAGAGCTTTCCTACTAAGGTTAGGAGATGATAGCGATGTCCACTCTTCCAGTGTTATTCAATGTAGTATTGGAAGTCATAGCCTCAGCAATCAGACAACACAAAGGAACTAAAAGGCATCCAAATTAGCAGAGAGGAAGTCAAACATTCACTCTTTGCAGATGACATGATACTCTGTATGGAAAACCCAAATCCAAAAGAATCCACCCAAAACCTCTAGAATGGATCCATAAATTCAGTAAAGTCATAGGAGATATAAAATAAGTGCACAGAAAACGGATGCGTTCTTACATACCAATAATGAAGAATGAGAAAGAGAAATCAAGGAATCGATCCCATTCACAAGAGTATCAAAAACCATAAAATACCTAGGAATAAACCTAACTAAAGAGGTGAAAACTATGCACTGAAAACATCAGAAAGCTTATGAAATAAATTGAAGAAGACACACACAAAAAAGGAAAAATATTCCATGCTCCTGGGTAAGAAGTACAAATATTGTTAAAATTTCAATACTACCGAAAGCAATCTAATTATTCCAACCAGTCCTTATCAAAATAACACCACCATTATTCACAGAGCTAAAACAAACAATCCTAAAATTTGTATGGAACCAGAAAAGAGACCCCAAATAGACAAAGCAATCTTGAAAAAGAAAACCAAACCTGGAGGCATCACAGTCCTGGACTTCAAGATGTAGGACAATGCTGTAATCATCAAGACAGCAAGGAATTGGCACAAAAACAGACACTCAGATCAATGGAACAAAATAGAGAACCTAAAATTGGACCTACAATGGTATGGCCAACTCATCTTTGAGAAAGCAGGAAAGAATATCCAATGGAAAAAAGACAATGTCTTCAGCAAATGGTGCTGGGATAACTGGACAGCGACATGCAGAAAAATGAACCTGGACCACTTTCTTACACCATACACAAAAACAAATTCAAAATAGATTAAAGATCTAAATGTAATACAGGAAGTCATCAAAATCCTAGAGAAGAAAGCAGGCAAAAACCTCTTTGACCTAGACCACAGCAACTTCTTAGTCAACACGTCTCCAGAGGCAAGGGAAACAAAGGCAAAAATGATCTATTCAGACCTCATCAAAATAAAAATCTTCTGCACAGTGAAGGAAACAATCAACAAAACTAAAAGGCAACTGATGGAATGGGAGGAGATACTTGCAAATGGTATATCAGATAAAGGGTTAGTATCCAAAATAAATAAAGAACTTATCAAACTTCATACCCCCCCAAAAAAACACCACTCAAATTTCTTCCTGTGAAGGAGGGAGCAAAAGACATGAATTGACACTTCTCCAGAGAACACATCCAGATGGTTAATAGTCCCATGAAAAGTTGCTCAACATCACTCATCATCAGGGAAATACAAATTAAAACTACAGTGAGACACGACCTCATACATGTCAGAAAGGCTAAAATTAAAACTCAAAAAACAACAGATGCTGGGGAGGATGTGGAGAAAGAGGATCTCTTTTGCACTGCGGATGAGAATGCAATCTGTTGCAGCAACTCAGGGAAACAGTATGGAGGTTCCTCAAAAAATTAAAAATAGAACTACCCTACAACCAAGGAATTGCATTACTAGGTATTTATCCAAAAGATACAGGTATGCTGTTTCCGAGGGACACATGCACTGTAATGTTTATAGTAGCACTATCAACAATAGCCAAAGTATGGAAAGAATCCAAAGGTTCAATGATGGATGAGTGGATAAAGAAGATGTGGTATATATATATATATATATATATATATATATATATATATATATATATATATATATATAT